>NC_088927.1:58520000-58565000 GCF_038396675.1 Hydra vulgaris | reverse complement strand
CTGTCATAAATTCTTATAGGCAAAAACTTTTATTTTATAATATCTTGAAATGATGGGTTTATGGTCAGCTGATAAAGCTACTGAAATATTGTGAACTTTTTTCAATAAAGAACCTATTCTAACATTTTCCATTGATCATTAGAAGAGCTTAAACACATGTGTACTCACTGACTTTACACCTATGTACTCAGAATTCCATCGTGTTATATACTTAACTTTCTGAGCTAAATAAATTTATTATATAAATAAAGTTTTTCTAACCATCATGTAGCTTGGCTGTGGAGAGACTGCTTCACTTCATAAATTACCTTGGCTGTGGAGAGGCTGGTTTTGTGCATGTGTGATGCTAATACAATTATTGCTTTTTAAAGTTCATTTAACTTCTTAGTTAAAACTGTTTTAATTATAGCTAGCTGGATTATATTATTTAGGCGCAATTCCGAATTAATTTCAGCATCTTCTTTAGCAGCTAAAAAAATGTTGTTTCCATTGATGTTAAAGGATGATGAGTGCTTTGCTTAAGCTTAAATTTAAAAAATTTAATTTGATAAAAGTTCAGGTTTACTGCCATAACTGCTGTGTCCCAGTGATTCATGCGCATGTGATTTGCATGAGCAAACTTACCAAATTAAAATCTAAATTGATGTAAGTGTAAGACTCATGATGACTCAATGATGTACAAATCATTGTTTCGACTTTTCCAAAGATTTTATGTAAAATTTATTGGGTTTACTTCAAAAAAATCTTTTCCTTCATTACCTTTTCATATAAAATTGGACATTTTTGTTGTCTAAATAGAGATGTATACTTGACAGTATATTTGTTGTTCATTTGTCATAAATTCCTGATCTCCTTCATTTACTAAAACATTAAGAGATTAAACAAGCTTGTAAACAAACATTTTCAAGTTTCAATCAAACTTTAATTTCTATGGGTTGTTTGAGCCATATTTTTGATTTTCAGTTGAATAATAATTAATTGTTGTTGGTTTTGCCCTTGTTTTCTTTTTCAAATGTTCCATCAAGATGGTATTTGGTTTTGACATGACTATTTGTTATTAAAGTAAAGTATTGTCATAATTTATCTTGTAATTATTTAGTTTTTCAAAGAATTTTTAAATGTCACATTTTTTTTGGAATCCTTAATCTAGAAACAAGTATAGTTTGAGTTAAAATCACTAATAAAATAATTTTTTGAAATGAATAAATGTACATGTAAATATGGATGAGTATAAACAACTTACTTTTAAACAGTAACATCTGAACATCACATAATTCTTTTTGCATTGCAGTCTGAAATCCTGGTTCCATTATCATATCATCCTGTAATAGAATAATGAAAAATTATAGTTCAAAAGAAAAAGAATTATTATTATACTACATTATTATATATTACATTATTATTTAATGATGTAGCTGATAGAAACACCAACAAGTGCGAATTCCAAACTTTGACAGCCTTTTCATGTTTTAGTTGAAGTTTTCTTTGATAACTTTTAATTCGTTCAGATTTTTTTCTTCTGTAGTCCATCATAAATGTTTTTGAATTCGTTCAAAGATTTTGCGTTGATAGCACAATTATTACTTATTTTGAATTTGGAATAATATATCAGCGTTCAGAGAAGAATTCTAAAACAACTGATATTTGTGGAAAATTAGACAAATAAAAGTTTTTGAACTTGAAAGAACAGTTACATTAAAAGGATGCAACTTTGCTAAATAAGAAATCACATGAGATTGGCTCTCGGTTGATAGAACAATTGTCTTCTTATTGGTGTAAGATATCCACCAATGAGAAGATATCCAATCTTACACCAATAAGAAAGATATCCAATCTTACATCAATAAGAAAGATATCCAATCTTACATCAATAAGAAAGATATCCAATCTTACACCAATAAGAAAGATATCCAATCTTACATCAATAAGAAAGATATCCAATCTTACATCAATAAGAAAGATATCCAATCTTACACCAATAAGAAAGATATCCAATCTTACATCAATAAGAAAGATATCCAATCTTACACCAATAAGAAAGATATCTAATCTTACACCAATAAGAAAGATACCCAATCTTACACCAATAAGAAAGATATCCAATCTTACACCAATAAGAAAGATATCCAATCTTACACCAATAAGAAAGATATCCAATCTTACACCAATAAGAAAGATATCCAATCTTACATCAATAAGAAAGATATCCAATCTTACACCATTAAGAAAGATATCCAATCTTACACCAATAAGAAAGATATCCAATCTTACACCAATAAGAAAGATATCCAATCTTACACCAATAAGAAAGATATACAATCTTACACCAATAAGACTTGGCAATAAGCTTAGCAGCTTGAGTAGATTCAATAACATTTAAAATTTTTAATCGTTGTCTAGAAGAGAAAATGCCTCATTAGAAGAACCAACTCTTGCTTTGCCAAAATCGATATTTTAAATGATAAGTGTGAACATGATAACTTTTTTGCCAAGTCATCAGTTGCCACCTAAGAGGTAAGATAATCTAAAGTATCATTAAAGTAGATGTGAAATAACACAGGACCAAGTATGGAACTTTGAAGTACCTCAAGTATAAACGAAAATAAAATAGATTGTTGTTTAATAAGGACAACTTTATTACTGTGTTTAGAAAAATAGTTGTATAAATTTTTCCATATACACCATATGAAGCGAATTTACAGAGAGGACCAGCATGCCAGATTTAGTTGAGCTAGTGATTTCCAGAGTTTTTAGGAAAAAAAACAGGTACTATTTTTACACTGTTACAGATTAAATAAATTTCAAATTTTAGTATTCTGAGAATAATGAAGTGTCAGATAAATTTTGCATCAATTTCTTTCAATGATAAAAAGATGCAAAAAATTATCAGGGTTAGAAATAAATTTTAAATAATAGAAACCTAAAGTTGAATTAACTAAATGCATAAGGGCCATCCATATAGTATGTACACAAAAATCTCCAGATTTGGATACCCCCCATCCTCACCAATAACATGTGCACCTGCATGAATAGGTTGGTAGTGCCTCAATCATGCCTGTTATTTATGATATATCCTGCACTCTAGAAAAGATCTTTATTGAAACTCATTTTTGGTTACTAATGGACAGTACATGTCAAATGAAGATTCCAGTGGCACCTGGCTGATGTGAATGCTACTCATTGTGCCAGAGAAGCAAAATATGGCTTGGTAATTGCAAATACCATGCTTGTTTCTAGAATGCACAACCCTTCATTTAATTGAGATAGTACCACTGGCCCTGGAAGAAAGCGTTGTGCAAAATAAGTTTTCCATGAACTGCGCTATGGTTGACAACAGTCACGTTTGTCACACTTCACAATTTGCATGAAGTACTGGCTCTGTCTTACATGTGTTGCCACCCACTTCACACAACGTTGATCTGGTGTTACTGCTGTATCATCTAGATATACATATTCAGCAAATACTTCTTAATTGTCAATCATTAACTTTGACCATATTTCTGCTAGGGTTGTTCCTGCCTTCTCAAAATTTAACTTCTTTAATTCTGCGTCCATTATTTTCCCAGAGGCATCAAAATGTGAATCAAAGTGCTCATGAGATTGCACCTAGCCCGTTAATTCTTGACTAAGTGGTGCTATAAGCCTCTCCACTCTATTTTAGGCCATGTAGTGAAGTGTGTTGATACCTGTCAAACATGCATCAAGGTTCCATTTTTTTGTTTTGGCGCTTTTGCTTTGGACTTAACTATTTCTACTGCATTTTCAGAACTGGTTTCAGCACATTTATCAGCAACAGTAGTAGTAGTAGTAGTGGATGCCTTGTCTGTTGATTGTTGCCTGACGGTCTCCTTAACTATTTCTGTAATTATTGTTTCAGTTTTGCAGCTAGAATTGGTAGACATTAAAGGTCATCTACTACTAAATCATGTGTCATCACTTTTAATTGCATCCCACAAACAATTTTCTTCCTTCTGTTGGACTGATTTTGAACTCTGAGACAGATTTAGACACAGCAGCATATAGTTAGTTGTATCTATCAGTGTTATCCATTCTCTTAAAAAAACTGGTTTGCTTTTTTAAATATTTCTTTGTTGATGTAAACAACTTATTTAATTGAAGTGTCTATTGTTTTATAAGCTTCTGCATTATGAAGATTTATTTAGAAAAAATTCGATTCACTTCAATTGTTTAAAAGTGTGGTTTAAAAGTGTGGTTTTTATCTTATTAAAATTTTAATCATTACTAAGTTTAATTTCTAGAAATAAATTAACATTGTTTTTTTTTTCCGTTCACATTTTGGATTGAATGACTGAAAAATTTTGTGCATTTTAAAACATGCTTTACTTTAGCTTCATGCTTTAGGTTTTTGTAACAGTTCAGTTATTTTTATTTTTTTATTTGTTTTAATTTTTTCATTTTTGATTTTATTTCAACAATGACATAGGATTTAACTATTTTCATTATTTGCAAATTATTATTTGCAAGTTTATAATTGTTAAATATTGTTGCAACATTTAATTATTTTTATAATTTTTGTTACTCATAAATTTTTCACTTCTTTATTTTTATTTTTAGCACACTTTACTGTTCTAAAGGAAACTACGAGTTTGGTGTTTCAAGAATAATAAAAAGCTTAGAGCCATACAACAAAAAGGTAAGATGCTTAAGAATGTTTTTATTACAGGTGCCATAAAAGTTAAATTAACTAATTTTTTTCATTTTAAAGTTATTGTATAACTTTTTATATTTTTCTCTCATACATTTTTAATAACTAGCTTGGTACTGACACATGGTTTTATGCTAAACGATGTTTTTTATCGCTTATTGAGAATATGGTAAGTGTAACCACTCTATAATAATTTTTTTTTTTTTTTTTTTTGAGTGCCTTGTTAAATACAATTAATGATCATTTCGTTTGACAATTTTATATAGGCAAAGCAAATGATTATGTTGCGTGACACAATAAAGCAAGATATATTGCAATTTCTTGAGCATTGTGAAAGTGAGTATCATTCTGTTTTATGTAGATTTCTTAAAACATGTTTAAATTAATAATAATAAAATAATAACAAAAAATAACAAAAAATATTTTTTGTTCCATAATTTTTTGTTCCACTTTTTTTCTTCCATAAAAAATCCTCACACAATTGTTGGGTTATGCAATCAAATTTTTTTTTCATTTCATCTCAATCAAAATATTTTGCTTCTGCTTACCAAGTGATAGTTTTATGAAGTTGCTAGGATTGATTTTTCGTTGCTAGGATTGATTTTTCGTTGCTAGGATTTGATTTTTCAGTCTAGTTTACTAATGTTTAAAAGTTGGGCAGCTACTTAAGTAAAGAAGGTTTTATTGTTTTCTATATGCTATAATACAGATAGCCATGTTTGTTTACCACTCTACTCCAATATTGACAGGAATGGTTGCTTCACAGACCAATAAACTAGTCACCGCTTTAACCTAGGCGCCTCAATCACCTTAGGTACCTAATTCATCTCTTGCACTGAGGAAGTGCACACATATTGCACAACAATCAATTTTGGAGTCAAAAAAATAATGTATAGAGATTTCTATATTTTATAATTTATTTCATAAATAAAAACTCAAATATAAATTACAAAAAAAAACTACACCTATTTTTCAAAAAGGTAATAAAATGATTAAATCAAAGAAACAATCTAACAAAAAAAAATTTACATATATAGGTAAATTTATATTTTGTTAAATTTTATAAAATAAATTTACATAGAAAAAAAGAAATGTTTTTATGTTTTCATGGTATGTAAAAACTACACACTAATGCTTTATTGTCACCATTTAAATAACATACTTCATTGTCACTATTTAAGCAACATGCTTCATTATCACTATTTAAATAACATGCTTCATTGTCACTATTTAAATAACATGCTTCATTGTCACTATTTAAACAACATGTTTCATTGTTATTGTCATTTGTTACGTATGTTTCGACGATTTAAATTACAAAGTTTTTAGATCTAAACAAAATCTAAACAAAAATTAAAAACTATGCTAATATCAAATTAAATTCATTTTTAATTTTGATCAGAGCTTGCTTACTAGCGTGATGCAGTTAAAAAACAAGTGTAGAATACTAACAATATTAGACCAATAATGCGATTATCGTATATATTGGCGCAATATCGTATATCTTAACCAATATTGGTCAAGTTACCATATAACTTTTTTCTACTCGAATTATATTTCTCAAATATTAATTTTTTTTTAATAAAAGTTAACTTTTTTTTAAACGCTCTTTTTTTTCTTTAAAAATATTTTTTATTTAACTTTCAACATTAATAAACTAAATAACAAAAAACTCTTACATATATATTTGTTTTATGCTAATTGCAATGTTAAAAATACTTATAACTTTTACTTTAGTGTACGGACGTGATGTACCCACCCATATTGAGCAACCTCTTGAACAAGAACCGAAGCAGTTAGGGAAAAATACAGTAACATATGAATCAAGATTACTTAAACATCTCTTTTTACAACTTGTATAAACCAAAGTTCAACTTTTGCACTTTGTTTTTGTATTTATTAGTGTTTAGTGATTCGACTGCACTATGGCAAATTATATTGTATGTTGCAGTCGACTTTTATAAACGAATGATTGCTATTTTACATTGTTAATTGTTTCGTGTTACGTAAAATAAAAATCTGCCAATATGGTTGATTTGTAATTACGACATGTATATTACTTAAAACTGATAAATTTTATTTGTAAATATATTCTTGTAAATAAAATAATTGAAATAATTTATGTAATATATAAATTTCTAATGTTTAATAAAAATTTAAAAAAATTTTTCACATATAAATATTCTAATGATTTAGTTATAATGATGTTGCAAACCAGATCATGGTACATGTCGTTTTTTGATGTTTTGCAAAGATAATTATTAATACATGTATATTTGTTTATTGCACCATAAGATTTTACCGATAATTTACGGTAAATCGATAAAAGGTTAGCAATTTACTGGTAAAATGATTTCAATAAACTTTAGTAGATATTTTAAAAATTTATAAAATTGCTTCAAATCTACTTGATCAATGCATTTTAGTAATTTGAAAATCTTTCTAATCAACTGGATTTTTTTAATGGTATTCATTTTTATTTATACAAACTGAAAAAATGTAATCTAAAATCGACGGTTTTCAATTTTGAAATTTAATAATTCTACTTACTCCACCAACATTATGTGAGTTTGAGATTATATGTGAGATTAGCATATAAGTACCGTAATATTTTACAAAAAAACAATTGTTTTTTTAAGGTTACAATAACGGAATCTAGAGGGGTTTTTGTTCCAATTTCCAGACCAGCTCGGTATGGTTAAAAGATAAAGTTCTACTACGTCGTCTATGGATATGTTTTAAAAAAATGATGGAGCAGTAAAAATTTTTAACAAACGATCCAAAATTTCAAAACAAAGATTTTTAAGATCGCGATTAAAAGAAGTTATAAATATATTATTATTCATTATATAATGAACCAAGGTTTATAAAGATATTTTAATGTTGGGGCATTTGTATTTTTTGAGATGCAAGTTAAATCGTAGCCTACTTAAAATACACGGCCTTAGATTCTGCATTTTCTCCAAAAAAATAGTAGGCCATTTAAACGTTTACAAAGCTGCTTGTGCGGAACGGTTAACAAATGTTGTGTTATTGGATGCTGAATTATTTAGAAAGTTAATCAATTCCTATATTTTATTATTATTTATTTATTATTATATTTTCTTTTCTAACAAACAAAGATAATAAAAGCAGATAGAATTCGCGCAAAGAAAAACTTGCAACCAACCTCATATGTAATTGGTGTAAAGCATTTTGATAATAAACTCATAAACAAGAGTGAATAAGTGAAAGTTTTCCTTTAATTGATTGTGGTCCAAAATCCAAATCCAAAATTTGTTGGTGTTTTAAAGATGAAGTTAGCTAAAACACCAAAAAATTGGCAATTCCCTCAAATTGAGGAGTCTCAAACTTTATAAGGTCATAATATTTGAACTCTAAGAGATTATAATGTGAAATTTAAAATTTATCAATAAAAATAAATTTAATCATAAAAGTGTTCTTTGTAAAGCTTAGCAAAGGTCACTTTTATTTTATGGATTACCTCTTTTTTAAGAAATATAAAATAGATTAGTATTTGTTTTGCTGATAATGGTTCATCACCAAAAATAATTTTTTTTTTAGAAAACAAACTTTATGAATTTTTTAGAAAACAAACTTTATTATTCGTGAAAAAGTAAGTATTTAAACTCAATAATAATACGTGAATTTTTTTAGCATTATATATTTCGATTTAACGCCAACCGATATTATACTAAAACGCTACCTTTCTATATTTTTTACATGATTATAAATACCATATAATATTTCCCCAGAGAGATAATATAGGCATTTTTAAACATTTTTAATTATCTATTTACAAAACTGGTTAATTGCCTCATTAGCTTAGGTAATCTCTAAGGTCAATATATGAAGCAACAATATTTTTGCTATATAAAGATCTCTTATATTGCAATAATACTATTGCAATATAAGAGACGTTTATATTGCAATAGTATTATTTACATTTAATTATTATTTACACTATGAGTCTCGTGAACACTTTATTGATTTTATTTGCAAACAAACTATTATTTAGATCCAATACCTAAAAAAAAAGATTAAAACTTTGTTCAATTTTTTTAGCAAAATCAGCAAAAAATAGTGCATTTTAATGAAAAATTCTAGCAAACCTAAAACCTAATAACTTAAGAAAACCTCGTTCATTTTGAATAAAATTTACCAAAAATTCTCCAAAATACTGTATTAGAGAATGAGCGAAAAAAGATTTAATTTTTTTTTTTTTTTTTTGGTAGTTATTTTAGGTGCTCCCAGAAGTCCTTACGGTCTTATCACAGAGCAGCGCGCATTAATTCAAAATTAATGAAGCTAAAACTAGTTTTTGAATAATTTTTGTGAACATTTTGTTAAAAGTTGATCTTTTTTCCATTTTAGTAAAATAGTGATTTAAATGTGCAACAACTTAAAATGCTTTACTTATCCTCTAGAGAATATTATTAGGAACATTTCCTAAATTTTTAAAGTAAACTGATGAATTTTAGGCCGAGTTGACGTTGATAAAACGTTAGAACAATGTTGTGCGTTGCGTTAGCCCAACATCGACCGCCAACGTTGTTTTTATATCATTTTGGTTATAAATGCAACGCTGCCAACAACCAAAAAACAACATTGGTTCAACGTTGTATTTTAAGTTGGCATTGCGTAATGTTTTACGTTGATTCAATGTTTGTATTTACAATTTAATCTGTATACATTAAATTAACGCTAAATTTATACACATTGAATCAACGACGGGTTAATAACATTGGTTCAACGTTGAGTTTAGATTGTAAAAACAATCAACTTTTTGCGATGTTTTTACATACGTTGGACTAATGTGAATGTGCCACCCTTTGTTACTTTTAATTTCATCATTAAACAAATGACATTGGATCAACGTTGGTTTTGCATTGGAAAAAACAGCCGACGTTCGCGATGGTTTTACATACGTTGGCCCAACGTAGGTGTGTTAGCTGGGTATTCCATTTTAGGTAGAAAGGTAGTCAACCAAACTAACATCATTTGAGCTACATTCTGCACAACAGAAAGAGTTGTTAAAAAATATCTTTAAGAGTTTAAAGTTCGTTATTATTCCCATTATAATTGGAAAAACTTGATTGGTAACTAAAAGTGTTGCTAAAGACTTATTAGATTTATGCATCTAACTAAAAACTTGAATATTACAAAAAATACAGTGAAACTTTTTCCAAAAAACTAAAATAAAATTTTCTTTTGAGGTTTCTTCAGCACAATTAAAAATCTTAAAACTTTGATTTTTTTTTATTATCTTAAAATTGTTGCTTTAAGATCAAAGTTTATTACAGGATTTTAACTTGCCATCGAAATTTGAAGAAAAAAAAAAAATTGAAGTTATTTTAATTTATCTTAATGTTGGAATAGACTTTTACTCTTAGCAATGCGCTTAGCAACCATGCAATTATAACACCTCTAATGTAAGTCATTTTTAGTGCAATTTATTCCCAACTTGTTTTCAAATATTCCTTATCCGCTTAGCATAACTGAACTTTTTTTTTTCAGGAATTAGTTCAAGACTCTCGCTAAAATAATGCCTCCATGATCAAACGCAAAATATGAATGAGAGTTTAAATGGAATTATTTGGACATGCTGACCAAAATATACTTATTGTGGCAGAAAAGTATTTATGAAACTGACTATATTTTTGGAAGTTTTGATAGTTTGGACGTGAAAGTGGCACAAATTGTAATTTACATTGTTATAAAATAAATATGCAAGTTTTAAATTGTAACAGTCACCCAGTGGTAACCACCCTATGGTAAATAATCGTGTAAACAGTTTAGCCTCTTTTTGGGACCAAAACCAACTTTTTTGTTAGAACTAAAAAAAAAAAATTACATTTTGTCTTCATTCGACCTGTATTTGTAATTTATGTTAACTATATTTTTAATTAATGTTTTTTAAGAAAAAAGTTGCGTAATTGTATAAAAGTACCTTAAATAAGATTTTTTTATTTACTTTTTTTTTGGTGAACCACCTTAAGAAATCTTTTTTTTCTTTTTACAAATTTGTTAAATTAAAAAACATTAAAACATATGTCTCTCCATCATATAAATAAACTTATGAAGCCAACTCCAATTAGTTCTGATGTGATGGTAAAATAGGAAAGTTTTCAAACATTTTAACTAATGCAATTTTTTTTTAGCTTACACAGGATTGAGTGTATTCTATAAAAATGGTTCAATAATCCTTTAAATTACTTATAACATAGCTAAAATTGTCACCAAAGCTGAAAAAATGATATTTGTAAATTAAAACTTTTTTTTGAAAACACGTTGATGTAATGTATAATGTATACTGGTTATAAATTTTTGAACACAAGATTTCTGTAGACAAAATAGACTATGAAAACAGCTGTTTAACAAAAGGTAGCTAAGATATTATCTGAATTTATATTTTTATTACATTTTAATTTTATTTAAAACACAAAAAACAAACTTGTTAATTTCTATTGATAACTCGGTGTGTAAAGCTATACTAAACCATTTAGGCTTTATCAACCATTTTGTTTGCAACTTCTTCTTAGCATTCTCTTATAATCTTTTAGGCGCCTTAGTAAAGAAAAGGTTTGTTGCTTGTAGTGCTTCTCTATTATTAGATTGGAGTTCATTTTTAAAATTCAGCAAGTGAAGTCAAATTCAATCATATCTCTCATTGGACAAGCTCACATAATAAAGCCTTTGGTTTGGCAATAATAAATAAACCTAATAAAGTCTTTGTCTAAATAAAAGACGCTTAAAGTTGGTTTCTCCAACAAATATAACAAGAACACTGATTTTCTGCTGTTGCTTTTTGAAGAAACTATAGATTAGAACAAAGGAACTTAAAGACAAGTGTTTTATAACACATGTCTTTAAGTTCCAAAAACATTGTGCAACTTTAAAGTTGTATTATCGAACATTTAAACTTAGTACTCATCTATGGTCTAGCAAAGAAACAGTTTTAACCATTTGAAATGCAATTTTTAGGCTTCTTTAAAGAATATGTAGATGTTTGTTAACAATATTTCTGAGTAAAGCGACAACATCTTTTAATGCTTAAATAAGATTCAAAGTATAAAAAATATCATCATTACTTGAGCAATCATGTAGTTAAAGTTATATCAAAAACATGTCTTGTTTAAACAGTGCACCAAGAAATCATAATTTATTATTAACTTCACTAGAAGAAGGATTAACAGAGGTTTCACCATTAAATGTTCTATTGATATCAAAAAGCATTCTTTGACACAGAAAACCACAGGACTAAAAATCTTTTGTATAGTATCTATGTCACGATTTCACAATTCATAATATACCAAAAAAAATCAGTAATAACTTTTATTTTTCCTTTGCGTTTATATTGTAACTTTCAGTATTAAGAAAACGTAATGGTTTTCTAGAAAAGGGCAGAAAAATTATTTAAAACTCTTTCATACCTAAAGAAGTATAGCTCTTTGAAAACAAACTCAGCCGGCACAATTCAGAAAAATGTTACGTTTGGTTTCTGTTGCGTGTTTAAAACCTCCTAAAACAAAAAGAACAACCCTAACCGGCACATTTAGTTTTTTTTCGAATTAAAAATCGGTATAGACACGTGTTTGTCACTATCCAGGCGTAAACCAAAAACACGTGTATATTTTGAAGTTTTAAAGTCAGTAAGTAGCATTTAATTTCACGGAATAAAAGCCATTTATGATACGTGTTATTCTTTTTGTTTTAGAAGGTTTTAAGCACGTAGCAGAAACTAAGCGTAACTTTTTTTCTGAGTTGCGCCGCCTGGGCCACGTGCCAAGAATGGTTTCCATTCCGTGAAATTAACAATTACTATTTACCATAAACAACAGATAAATTATTTCATAGTTACGAAAACGTAGTATTATATTAGAATAAATTCCTTTAAGGAATGTAAAACCACTGATGGATGCAACATTTAAATTTGACTTTAAAATCTTTAAAATCTTTAAAATCTTTAAAATCTTGACTTTAAAATATCTGTTAAACTTGAGTAAATTGGCCGTAATATACGCGTGTTTTGGCTTACGCCTGAATTCTGATAAACACGTGTCTATACAGGTTGTAAGTCTAGTCCAATAGAACTGGGGATGTCCATTGATGTATTTTAATATATCTTATATTTACTTATTATATTTATGATATTTATTATATATTACTTATATATATATATTTTAATATACTTGTTGTTACTAACTAATATAGCCTCCTAATGATAATTAAACAATAAAACTTAATAAAACTTTTACTCAGGGTGCATGTAAAAGGGAAGCCCAAAATTTTTTTTAACTGAAATAATCATTTTGATTTTTTTAAACTAATAAAAGATGTTTAAAAAAATAATTTTCAATATAACAAAATAAAATAAGGCATATCAATTCAAGTTTCTAACTAAGTTATACAACTCAAATGTTAGTTTAACCTTCATCAAAGTATTGAAATTATTTCTTTAAATATTTGTAAAATTACGAAAGCGAAATATTACTATGTTTTCCGGTTTTATAAACCAATAACCTTTTTTATACATTACCGTAAAATCCATAACTTTTTTATACATTAGAAAAGACGGCATGTTTATTTGATAAATTTATGTGTCTATATATATTTTCCCTAACTTTTTTCTCCCCAAGCTTACTTCCCTTTCTTTTTTCTTCTTTATCAATTTTTTTCTGTTTTGTAGTTTTTACGAAATATAAGCTCTAATTTAAGTATGCCATTAGCGATTCTTAATAACTCTTTTTTTTTCTACGTGCTTTCTGAATAAATCACCATATCAAGACTACATTAAAAAATAAAACTATCAAGACTGAATAATTGTCAATCGTATCATATTTAGTAAGATATGAAAATTTTGCTTCATTAAGAGACCTTTTACATCACTTAATATCAAAACACACGGCTTAAAAAAGTTAACCTGAAGAATGTTTAAATAAAGACACAAGTACAGTTAGTGATATACTCTAAGCAATCAATCTACCTGTAAGTATAAAATCTATTAATCGTCTGACTAATTCAAGCCGTACATTAGCACATTTTAAGAAAAATAACCTTCCTGCCCCTATTATAGTTGAATTTGACTTTATAGATGCTCGTAATAAGGTAATCTCCTTAGCAAAAAACTTATGTAACACAAAATATAAAGAAATCTTTATCCGACTGAATCGTGCACCATCAGAGCAAGCAAACTTCAATAAGCTATATGCTGAAAAAAATTTTTGAATGAGCAGCTCCAATCCAATCTAAAACTGGATCAGCCCTTTCAATATGTTGTCCGCGGAGATACTGTTCGCTGTATCGATGTCACCAAAACAATCTCAATTGTTGGAATCGATAAGCATCCCTTCGTGGAAGAAAAAACAGCTGCAGATGCAAGAAAAGTTAAAATGGTTGAATTCTTGCAAGCATCCATATCAACCACAAACAATATAAACAATCAGCTACGCACCCAAAAATTAAAAAAAACTTATTACCTGCTAGTTATCTAAACTGTTTTTACACCAATGCTACATCATTGAAACACCAAAAACTCCAAGAGCTTTTTGTAGCTGCTACTAATTTTGTATATGATGTCATTTTTACTACGGAAACATGGTTTAATGAATTTTCAGGATCTTTTTTTCCTACTTACAATACTTATAGAAAAGATTGATCAACTCATAATGGTGGTGCAATATATGTAAAAAGTAATAATAGCATAAATGAATGCACAAAATATAAATTGCATAAAGGAATTAAACATTCAGAACAAATCTGGCTTGAACTTATATTAAATAAAGAATCTCTTCTTATAGGATGCATTTATCGCCCACCAACTAGTAGCGTATCAGCCTTCAGCGAAATTGCTAGATCCATTTCGTATTTAAAATCTCTTATTAGAAACAAAAATTTTCAAGGCCTTAATATTAATGGGGATTTCAAATTTGCAAACATCAAGTGGAACAAAGGTTGGTTAAATACAACATGTGGTGAAACCAGTTTGGACGCCAAATTTGCTAATATAATTTTTGAACTCCACCTCTATTAACATGTAACCAAACCAACTTTTATGCAATCCAATGGTTCTTCAAAAAATACACTTTACCTAATAATCAGCGAGTCCTTTGATCGAATCAATGAGATCATCTTTGGTCCACCTCTAGGAAATAAATCACAAGGTCACTGCACTTTGTCCTTGCAGTATCAGTAATTTAATGTTACTATCAGCAATAACTTCTTCTGATGTTCGAAATTTGCATACAATAAAAGGGATTACAATGCATTTAATAATTATCTTTCCAATTTGGAATGGGAAAAACTTTTTGAAAATTTAGACGCAGATGAATGCTACCAACTGTTTTGTAATATCTACAAGAAATGCTGCCAAAATTTCATCCCTTTCATTACTTTAAAAAAAAAAAAACGCAAATTACCTTGGATAACCCGTGAACTGTCATTCTTAATCAAACACAAGAGAAAGCTCTGGTTTCTCGGCATCAATAGCAAATGGAAAATTATTCCTCTGGTTAACGAGTACAAACAAACTTTTAATCTGGTAAAGAAACCAACTCGTGATGGTTATAAATCTATGGGTAAAGATCAGGTAAGTCCTTACGTACTCAAGGTATGCTCTAACACAATAGCAACTCCACTAGCCATGATCTACCAAAAATCAATTGAACAAGGCATGTTATTAAAGGCATGGTAGCAAATGTGACTCCTTTGTTCAAAGGAGGTTCTAAAATGGATCCAAACAATTACATACCCATTTCCATTACTTCTGTGCCATGCAATTCTAATGGAAAAATTTGTTAAAAATAAGATAATGCAGCATCTACTGTCTCAAAATCTTATATCGAGTTTTCAGCATGGTTTCATAGACAAAAAATCTTGTGTTACTAATTTACTTGAGACTATGGATTTTCTGACCAACAATATGTCACGTGAGCTTCTTGTTGACGTTGTCTGTCTAGATTTTGCTAAGGCGTTTGACAAAGTTTCTCACACTAGACAGCTACAAAAGCTGAAATCCTATGGAATTGAAGGTAAAATTTTAAACTGGATTAAACCATTTCTTTAAAACCGTACTCAACGTGTCCAACTTGGTAATGTAACATCGGAATGAGAAAAAGTTACTAGTGGCGTTCCTCAAGGCTCAGTTCTTGGTCCAACGTTTTTTACTATCTTCATTTATGATTTACCAGAACAAATTAGTAACAAAAATATATGCAAAATGTATGCAGACGACACAAAAATCCTTAGTGTGGTCAATACTGAAGAATAAAAACTTTGTCGCAAACTGACATTGACAATATTGTTAATTGGGTTCAGGAATGGCTCATGAAATAAATATTAGGAAATGTAAAATAATACATTTCAACCAATCCAAATCCGTTCCACAACTATACTTTATTGGTGACCGAAGCTCAAACAACAGTCTCAAAAGAGTTCAACTTGAATCATAATCATAAATCATAAAGAGACCTTGGTGTTTTAATTTCCAATGACCTAAAGCAAAATTACCAAACTTCTATTGCTGCAGCCAAGGCTAACAAAATGACTGGTATTCTAAAACATTGCTTCATAAGTAGAGATGCAAAACTCTGAAAAAAGCTATATACAGCTTATATACGTCCACTTCTAGAATTTTCGATTACCACTTGGTGTCCTTATTTAGAAAAGGACGTTTCCATAATAGAAAAGCATTCAACGGCGTGTTACAAAAGTACCGCAAGAAATGAAGCCTTTTGACTATCAATCAAAGTGTATCAAACTTGGTCTCAATTCTCTATGCGAACGAAGAAAACGATTGGATCTTATTCAAAAATTTAAATCAGAGAATAATATTGAGTTAGTTAACTGATGTATTAATCCCAGCTATGGGCATCGCAACCGGTACCATTGTGAAATAGACAAAAACTGTTAGGTCCGATATAATTTTTTTAACAACCGTGTAGCAAACGCATGGAATGCCTTGCTAGATAATGTCGTAAATACTACTTCAGTAAAAAAGTTTAAAACTAATTTAGACCGGCATCTAAAATAGTTACAATAGTACATCATTTTCCGTGGTTGCTTAAATGCTGCTATACGAACTAGCTTTGCTAGTTAATGATAAACTTACGGTTCATGTATTGTCCGTGTAACTTAATAATAATAATAATAATAATAATAATAATAATAATAATAATAATAATAATAATAATAGTAGTAGTAATAATAATATAAATAATTAAAGATCTGCAAAAAGTGTTTCAAAACACATGAATATTTTTTTTTTATCTTTTGTATCTGCTTTAGGAATATGCTTGTTTTTGTTGAATGGTATAATGGTTGGTTCCATTATTTTGAAATTAGGTCATATAAAAAAAGGGCAGGTAGAAGGGAACTTTTTTGAAATTAGGTTATATACAATAGGGCAGGTAGAGAATAAATCTTATTTTAAAACTAGGTTATATAAAATAGGGCAGGTAGAAAGGGAATTTTTTGAAATTAGGTCGATTTAATTACGTAGGGTATCAAAATATCTTAAAAACGCTTAATGTTACTATTTTACGATACTAGTTAAGGAAAACAAGAGGCATAGAACTCGTATAAGTAAAAACTTTATTTTTTTTAAAAAAGAAAAAAATTGAATAATGATAAAAGAAATGTTTTAAGTCAACAGATTGTGAAAATATGGCTTCAAAAAACAAAAAACATAAAAATTAGAAAAGTAGTTTCTTTCTAAATGTGTTTTAAAAAGTTTGACAATAAGAAAATTTTCCAATATTTATTAGGTTGATAAAATTGCAAAACCCAAAATAACAAGAAGTTTCGATGCAAATCAAAACATACTTAGTCACCCTCTTAAGTGAATATCAAAAATATAAAATGACGAGTCAAGTAGGTCATTCCGTATAAGATGAGCAAAATTTTTGACAATTTCCCGAGTCACCATCTTAAATTTTTTTGAAATATACACTTCTTGTGGGTTTAATGAAAAAATTAAATTCCTTAAAATCTAACTTAATATCTCAAATCTTTATGACAATTTTGTACTAAGTTTTTTTGGACTATTTATTGTCGTTTTCAATAACACTTCTTTTTTAAAACCTTGTAAATAAAATATTAGTTATATTAAACATTTAAAAATCAATATGATGATAGTAATCTACATTAAATTTACACTAGAGAAAATAAAAAATTATAAATTTTGATCATTTGAAAAACAAATATTCAGAAGATAAAGTTTCAACAATAATAAAGCGAATAAAGGTGAAATACATTGAGGAATATAAAAATTTTGTAAATGAGTAAAAATATTGGTAGTAAGCATTATTTTTGACAAAAGTTTGTAACATTTGATTCAAAGTTATAGAAAATCCTAAGAAAATAAAATGCACCATCTTTAAATATCGCCATCTTTAGTGTTGTTCATCGAGCAATAGTTATGTACAATGGTCAGAAATGTCTGACTGTCGGAAATATCTGACCATCAGAAATATCTGACCATCAGAAATATTTGACCATCAGCAATATCTGACCATCAGTAATACCTGACCATCAGAATTATCTGGTAATTTACGTTGATAATTATTGCTCAACCTATTAATGAACTCATTGGATTTCTAACCCAATAAAATAACCAGAAAAGCCTTTAAGTAAAAGAGCAAACATTTAAAAGTTATCTTAGTTTAAACCTTAAAACGTCGCAGTTAAAACGTCGCAGTTAAAACGTCGCAGTTAAAACGTCGCAGTTAAAACGTCACAGTTAAAACGTCGCAGTTAAAACGTCGTAGTTAAGGGCAAAAATGATTTTCCGATATGACGGCAGACCGTTTTTGCTTTAAAGCATTTAATAAATGAAAATAATTTTCAAGTATTTAACTTTTAGCTAATATATTAGCTAAAAATTAAATACTTATAAGTTAAACACTTAAAAATAAGTACTTCAGGAAATTCTTTGAGTTTAAGGCCATTTCCGTGATTATATCAGCAGCTGAAATTATCATGGAAATTTTATGTTATTAAATGTGAAAAAATGTGAGACATAAAAATATCTCTATGACGACTATATTATAGTAGTATTTTTGAAATTTTCTTGATTATTTGGCGCTTCCTATTGCTTTAGTTTTGGGGCGTTAAAAAGGGTATTTAAAAAGTGTATTAGGAAAATATTCAAATTATATACAATATATAAATACTCAAATAATATACAATATATAAATAAATATTAATCAAGTGTATTTTTTTTGAAAAACTACGACTACATAAAAAGACGACGAAAAAAAGTTAAGTTAAAATACTTTAAAAAATAAAGCTGTTCAAAACAAACAAATAATGCAATCAATTTTATAATCGCCTTCATTGAAGACGATTATAAAATTGAAGAACTTTTAGAAGTACAACAGATAATGTGAAAATTTGAATATTAATAAAAATTATTTGTTTAAAATATCAGGAAATAGTAAATTTTATAAATATTAAATGAAATGGTTTTGCAATAAAATAACATTTTTATTCAAAAGTAAGTACTTTGAATTAAAAAGTGTAGTTTTTAAAACGTACAAAATCTTTTAAAAAGCGTTTTTCAATTTTTATTTTGTTACAAAATGTTTTACACTTTTAATGTACTAAAAGTAACACCATCTCAGTAATATATCTCAGCAATAATAATTATTTATATATCTCAACAATTATTTAAATCTCAGTAATATATCTCAGCAATAATAATGATTTATATATCTCAACAATTATTTAAATCTCAGTAATATATCTCAACAATAATAATTATTTACGTCGCATCAACGAATATGTACACAAACGGAAACCTTTCAACAACGTTTTTATTCAATACATTTAACAAAGATGAAGGCAATAAAAGTAAAATTAGTCTTAATATTTCTGAGATTTGCATTATATTTGAGGTACTTAAAGAAAATTGTATATGCTTCAATCCGGTTTTGAAAGAAATATGCAACTTTTACAACGATTCGAGCAAAAAAACATATATGTGTTTTACTCCTTACCACACTATCATAGGAATAAGCAGTATATTGTTGTCAATAGTAATTGTTGCTATAGTAGGAAATGATCAGCATAATTCGGCAAGCAATGATTGTTTCAAGTAAAGTAAGTTTTCATTATTTATTGACATACTTAGCAACTTCAGATTTAGTGCTTGCTATTGTTCTGATTTTAATTTCGGTGCCGGAAATTTGGACATGCCAATGGTATTATGGCTTATTCTTATGTAAATTTCTTAGATCCTTTATAGTTGCAATAGAAAACATAACATTGGGGCTTGTTTTTATCATTTCAATTGAAAGGTATACTGGCATTGTACATGTTTTTGGAAAAACTAAGCACAAATTAAATCTTCTTTTGTTGAAATGTTTGAATCTAGTTCTTGGCATAATCTCAGTCATTCCTATATTTTTAGCCACGCAGCTTGGTCATTTCAAAGAATGTTCGGAAAAGTGGACCATTACCTCTGTTTATTATTCGTGTTTCCTCTTTGTGTTTTACTACTTTTTGCCGCTATTTTTAATAATAATTCTGCATGCAGTCATTATTTTGAAATTGAGAAAAGCTTGCTTGAAACAAGATATTTTAGATAATGCACCTAAAAAACGTAGATACATAAAGTACAAAAAAGTATTTCTGATGTTAGTTAAAATTTTATTAATATTTGGATTTTTGGTTCTCCCAAACAAATTTTTTTTTCTTATCTACGATGTTAACAAAATTGACACACACAATAAAGCATTATTATGGTTTCAAGTGGTAACTTCAATCGCATATAGATTACAGGCTGCAGTGAACCCTTTAATTTACTCAGCTTTTAAGTTTAAATTTAGATTTTGAATTTACTTTTTCAATTTTGAATTGATTAAATAATAAAAAAAAATACATTAGCAGCAAGTCTTTTTAACTTAACCTTTTTTTATTTTTTTAAAGTTTTCTATAACGTTTAAAAAAAAAAAACATTCTGTCATAAAAAGTAAAATACAGAAATATAATAAAAATTTAAACATCATTAAAAAGAAATAAAAGATTGCAAAATAAGCATAAAAATATAAAATTTACAGATTCTTTTTTCTTGAAATTAAACATATATAAAGTTTAAACTTGTTTTTTCTATTCTTAAATATAAAACCTAAGAACTACTTTTCATCTAATCCTATTCATCGACTTTTCAGTAGATAAGTAGGGTTATATAAAAATTTAAACTTTTTAAATTTGATAGGACATGTTAAAACTGGCTCAATTGTTGTTTTTATTGTTGCAAATATTATTAGCTTGCCGCAAGCCAATTCCTTAATGAGTACTCAAAATAAATTTTTTAATGCTTGTATGAGAGTAAGTGCCTTTATATTACCTTTTTTAAAATTACTCTATTTAACAACTACGTCATCCACGGCAATTTATTTAGTGTTATTGTCATAGATTTAAACAGGCTTGGTCGGGAAAGGCGTGCGATCGCACTCTAATTTTGACCACGAATAAAATATTTATTTGCAACATCTTAGCCACGACTCGTTAGATGTTTTGAGAACATTTCAAAAAGTAATCAAGCGCAATATAATCTCATCGGTCCAGTTTAACTGGACCGATGAGAGACAATTACAAAAAATAAAACCTCCCTGATTAAATTGTTATAAATTAAGTTTAAAATAATTAATAAACTTCGTCTTTTATAATGTTTAAATTATAATTAAGCGACACTCTTTTACATAAAGTAAAAACTTACTATTAATAATTATTTAATAAAGAAACAAATGTTATTCAATTTATCAAAGAGTTTAGTATAATTTTTTTTTATTTGTGTACTTCTGATTTATTTCAACAAGATTCTTATACACAAACGTTTGTTGATTTATTTAATAAATAAAAAAGTCAATCTTTTTTTAACTATTTCGCGCTTTGCGTAGCTGGCCTGAGTTTTGTTTTTACATATTACATACAATTCTTCGCAGTACGACGAACAAAGCAAACAATTAAATTATTCAGTTACTATGACAACGTTAGAGCGTTGTTTTATTTTAGCAGTATCTTTAAAAAAGTTAAAAATAATTCCGCAATGTGCTATACCCCTGAATCAGCGGTCTATAATGATCAGTATTCAAACAAATTACATTCCAAATGAATTGTATTTTTATCTTTTATTTTACAAACCAAATTCAAATTTTTAATTCGTGAAACCTATTTGAAAGCATTTTTTTTATACGTGAAACTATGTGAAAGCATTTTTTTTATATAAAAAATGACTTTAATCTTTTGAGTTTAATCATATATGATTAACCTAAAAAGGTAAAAATAAATTACGAAGAGGAAGCGAAACTGCTTTACCACTGATTATGTTTAGTGAGTAGGCTTTTTAATTTTAAATTTGTAAGAATGACATCTGAAGCGAAAAAAATTAAAGATTGTAAACCAATATCTAAGAACTTAAAAACTTTTCTTTCGTGGAGGAAAGAATCATTTATCAGATACACAGAAGAAAATGGCTTAGTTGTTAAAATATGGTGTAAGATTTGTGCTAGGAACAAAACTGAAATTTTAACGGATACTTTAGTTAAAGGAGTATCGAGTAATTTTTTGAAAGCGTTTACGGTGAGAACGTGTGACAAACGTGTGAGAACTTGTGTTCTCACACGTTTTATTTAACCATTATTTAACTTAGAATTGTAGTTATCTTATGATTTACTATATTACGTTATTATGATTTATTATATTAGTAAATCATAAATAATATATTACTGAGTGAATAAATTTTTTAGAGAATTGCTTAATTTGAACCGTGATTTTATCTTTGATAATAATAAAGGTTGATCGCCATCTTAAAGGGTAAAACCATAGATTAGCTGTACTGATTGATAATGGTAACTCAGAAGATCCTGGAAGTAGTTGTGTTGCTAACCTCGATATGGAAAACTGGTTACCTATTACTCAAGACAACCCCGAAGCACTATCAAAGATGATTAGAAAAGCCTATGAAATGGCTCTAAAACCGAGCATGCCACATAGCCATTTCAAGACACTGATCAAACACCAAAGATCTAATGGTGTACTTCTTTTAGAAAGAAAAAACAACAATAAAACAGGTTATTGATTTTTTGGTTCAGTTTCTTTTTCGTAATTTAATAAAACAATTCAAATGAAAAAATCAAACTAAAGTTACGTTACTATTTTAATGAAGGTTTAATTTTTTTTTCAAGATTTTTCATCCGAATGGTCTTATCATTTTGATTTATCCATTTTTATTTTTATTTTATTTATTTTTGATTTATATATTTTATCATTTATATTTATATTTATTTATATTTATTTTTGATTTATTTTGATTTTTTAATTTGAAAAATAATAAGTTTTTTTTTTTTTTTTTTTAGGTTGTTTAGGTGTTCCCAGAAGTCCTTGTAGTCTTATCGCGGAGCACTGCGGGAGAGCATTTAACTAGGGGTTCACGCCTCCTTCCTTACCAATGTCGTTTATTGGGCTGGAGCCAGCGTCGAACCTCGGAACCCTGGGTTCTGAGCCAGAATTGTAACCACTGCACCACGGCTGCACACAGCTGCTTTATATCTTTTTCGTTGTTGTTGTTTTTTAATTTAATTTTTAGCACGTGAATACATCTCATGCATTGCCAGTGCCATTAAAGAAATAGTAGCTAAACCGTCAATGAAACAAGCTTTTTCTCCATTCTTTCCGATGGTTCTCAGGCTAGAAAAACAAAGGATGAGAAAGAGTTGATTCTTGCGCGCGTTGAACGCGAGGGGACCCCTGTCTGTTTTGTAGTTTCTTTACTTAATATGAACAATTTGGGTGGTATGGGTGCCAATGCCATTAAAAAGGCTATTAATAGCATTTTTTTATTGAAATTGGTAGTGTTCCTTTAACTGCGTCAGCTTACAAATACAAACTTGTAAGCGCTACCGCCGAAGGAGCTAGCTTTTATTTTGAAATTTTTAATGGCGTGTTAAACGTTAAAAATTCACTGTGTAAACCATCGTTTAGAATTAGCAATAAAAGATGCTGTAAAAGATATTTCCCAGTATAAAGAGTGTGAACGCTTTTATATTTCCATATTTAATTTATTTCGCAATTCTGGAAAACTCAAATGCGCAGTTAAAAAAGCTGCTGAGGCTGTGAACATTACATACTGCACCTTGCCTAAAATATTTAAAGCGCGCTTGATAAGCCACTGGAGACGCGGCTTTACAAAACTGTTACATAATTGGCCTTTGCTTATTGTGGGTTTCGACAATGCTCTTGCTGATCGCGACACTAAAGCAGATATGCGTGCTAAACTTTCTGGGATATCAAAACGGTTGCATGACTACAGACTATTATGTATGGCTTGTAGTTTTTTGGACATCTTAGAAAAGTTATCGCCATTATCATTAGTTTTTGAATAACAAATATTAATAGTAAATGAGTTAAAACCAGCGGTGGATATAACTAAGGCTAGCTTAGATGAATTAAGCAATGAAGATATTGATAATATTATTGATTCATATTTACTCAAGTTTATAATCAAGGAAAAAGATGGTTCCACCAATCTTGTTTCTTCGTATTTCAAAGAAGGTAACGAATTGAAAAAATCAAACCCAGAGCTCCTTGAGATTGAACTCAACAATATGGCTAAAAAAAGATTCTTCAGAATATCCTGGACCTTCCATTCACTAAGTCAGCGTATTTTTTGAACCAATAGAATTTCTTTGTTCGTAGATTTGGCGGGTTTTTAATGTTCGCGAATATTTTTTATGTTATTCTTCCGCAACGATATGTTTTGAGAACATTAGTGTTTGAGTATGTTTCCATAAATGTCCGCATAACAATTATTTTTTTAAGTAGTTTTTATTTTTTTAATGATTACTAATCAAATATTTTTATATTAGCGGATGCTTTAAAACATTCGCTGATATACAAACATTTTTATATAAAACAAATTTATATTAACGAATCTTTTTAAAGCATTCGCTAATATAAAATCATTTAATTAGTAAAAATTAAAGTTATGAAGTTAATTTTTTAGTGTGTATTTTAAAAACTTATTGTTATGCAGACAAACACGGAAACATACTTAAACTTGAATGTTCTCAAACATCTATGAAGCTTGTTGCAACTAAATATTGTATGCGTGGTCAAGATTAGAGTGTGATCGCACGCCTTTCCCGACCAAGCCTGGTGTAAGGGATGAGTTTTTTGACAAGTTGAAAGCCATTCATCCTACAACAGCAGACTGGATGTCAAAACAGCAAGGTACAATCAATGTCTCAGATGAGATTACCCATGAGCTTCTTGAAGATGATGGTGAGACTGAATTCTGGATGGCAGCAGCAAAGGTAATAGCTATTAAGTATAATATAAAATAAATTTCTTTAAAACTAGTTAAATATACTAATCTTCTACTACTTCTACTAATCTTAATGCAATCGAACAAACAAAGTAATAAAAAATTTAATTTGAGGACACAATGTTAAACGGGGGAGATGGGGGGGGGGGGTTCAAAATTAAACGAGCTTTTTAAAGCTTATTTGAATTTAAACAATTTTAGATTAAAGTAAGCGAAGTTATACGAAGTTTACTAAAAGTTTAACTTCTTTCCTTTTACACTGTGTCCAGCCAATTTAGGCAGACAAATGCTACAGCTGAGGGTCCTCCGAATACCGTTGAGTGGGCAAAATTCAGAGAAACAACTGTGATAGATTCAAAAGTTGATGTCTTTGACTGGTGGAGGACACATCGCAGAGAGATGCCCATCTTGGCTGGACTTCCACGCGAGTTTTATTGCCTGACAGTCTCAAGTGCCTCAAGTGAGCAGGCTTTCAGTGAAGATGGATAGGTGGTCCACGAAAAGAGGTGCAGGTTGTCTTCAAAAACTAATGAGAAGTTGGTCTTTATCAACGAGAACTTCGATCTGTTAAACTCCTTTGTACCAGTTTGGAAATACCGCTCCATAGAAGAGCAAATGGCAGCTAGATCTGCTCCAGACAGAGATCAAAATGATGATGATGATGTTTCACACTAGGATGATGATGATGATACCGCCACATGAAAAATTAAATCTCCAGTATTATTGAACTGGAAAGGCGAGACAAACATCATTTGAGCTCCCAAGGCCAGAAACTAGCACAAAAAATCAGAATGAAACACTGGAAGCGGACAACTAAATTTTCTTTACTAGGGTAGCATGCTAGGATTATTTTAGATTAGATAATTTATAATATGCAAATAATTTTTTTGCATGTTTAAGGAATTGGATTTTTTAAATCTAAAATGATTATTAAATAAATGCAAGGGTTTTAACATATCTTTTGAATATTTTGTATTTCTGTAATGTTACTGTAGTGTATACTTCAAATTTTTATTATTAAGAAACTAGAACTTAGAAGGGCAGAGATTGCTAGCATATACCAAACCAGTTATCACTTCACTTTACTTTATATCGATGTCTTTGAACCTGCACATTGGTAGCTTCTCATCGATTGTGATTTTTTCCAAATCTAAGAGATAGAGTAGGAGTCTAGGAGAATAGAAGGGAAGAGCATAATAGTACTAGTACAGCCACATGCAAGTTTGAAAGCCTTTAGAAATTTTTAACAATTTTAAAACACGCCAATTTTCAAATTTACACAACTTTTTACGAATTTGAAAACCGCGAAAATATACTTTATTTGAACTAATACGATTTTGAAAACCGTCAAATTAAATTTCATACCACCTTTTACGATTCACTGTGGACTAGAGATGAGTTTAGGTTTGATGGAGTGTCACCTGTGATTTTTTCACTGATAAGTTATTGTTATCATTATAGTAAAAAGATTTAATCATAGTTAAAATTAGTTTCACTTGCTAAGACAATAAAATTGTCAAATCAATTTTTAAATAAAATGTGCAAATGAGTAAGTAAAGTTAAACTGAGTACCGAGTTTTACGTAGAAGACCTCTTTAATTCGCCGTATAATCATTTAAACTAAAATTTAAACTTGCTTTAAAATGTTACTGTTGCGTATTTAGTTTACTAGACTACAAATTTGACTTTTTCAATAAGCTAAAAAATCAAAGAGCGCTTCTCCGTTAATGAAAATTGTCTGGATGTGTGTGTGGATGTACTATATTGGTGGTCATTTATTTCTGTTTATGCAATTGTTAGCAATAAATTTCAGCAATCCATTATTTATAATATATATTTAGACATATATTTTAATATATAAGATAACTAAAGCAAATTATTACAAACAAATCTCTTTGTATAATTTATTGTTAAGTTGTAGTAGGATTTTGTTAATTTATAGTCTGAAATGCTTTAGATTGATTGGGCCAACAAAAGGTGATCTTCTGATCCATGTTTGGGTGCCACTATTCCAACATTTAGTGAACCGAAAGTAGCTGAAAACGTATGCATTATTTGTTTTCTTGTTACTGGACGAGACATTTCTCATCAGTGTACCAAAGCTGCTGCTGTAGACAACTTAATTGGTCACTGTTTACAATTAGGAGAATATGCAGAACAAATAACCAGTGCTTTAATTAAAAAAAAGATGGAGAGCGAAGATATAGAAAAAGGGACATTTTTTAAACTAAAAACACGAGGAACACCTATCTCTATTAGAGTTGGAGCTCCCAATTTAAAGAGTAACAGAAGCAGTAAACAACTTTCTCTTCAAACAGTCATGGAACTGCAAGTCTCTCTTGAACTTTCTGATAATGTTGGTTAGAAACAAATTGAATTTGTTTCTAACCAGAATGAAGCTATCATAAGAGATTTAGTATATTAAAAATCCCTCTGATTTAATCCTGCATATCATCAAAGAAAGAGGTTTAAATCCATGTGTAGGTTTTGTACGAGTTTCTTTAGATGCTGGAGGAGGCTTCCTTAAAGTTGTTGTGAATGTTTTTGAAGAACAAGAATCTGAAAATAACTTTATGAATAGTGGCGTTCAAAAAGTTCTTATTATAGCGATTGTTGAAGATATTCCTGAAAAATATGAAAACCTTAGAATAGTGCTTGAGAAACTTAATCTTGAGAATGCAAACTATTATATTGCTTTTGATCTTAAATGTGCCAATGTATTATTTGGTCTTTCATCGTACGCAGGTAAAAATGCTTGTTTGTGGTGTAGTGGCAAATGTACGCTTGATATAGGAACTCTTAGAACTATTGACAATCTTGATTCCTGTTATGAAGCATTATTAAAAATGGATCTATCAGATCGTCCATGAAGGAATTTGATAACATTGTGAACAAACGCCTAATATATTTTAACACTGATAAAAATACTTTTCTAGAAAATTTAGCTGCTCCACCTGAGCTGCATCTTCTCATTGGAGCAGTAGATAAAATAGCAGGGTTTCTTTTAACTGAGTGGGATGGTTTTGAGTTGTGGTTGAAAAAACACTATATAATTAAAAGAGGATATCATGGAGTTGGTTGGGATGGTAATAATGCAAATAAAATTTTAAAATTGATTGATGAACTTCAGCATGAAGTGCAACTTTTGTAAAGCATGCAGGATGCGGCTTGTCAAAGTATGCAGAACAGTGTGGTGAGGCGATTCATGCAAAGTTTAAGCCTATGTGGCAAAGATATAAACGTAATATAGATCATAAAGATTATAGAGATATATTAAAAACTGCTGTTGTTGATTTTGGAATTAAAAGATTATAATATTGTATAGTTATAGAAATTATGCTTTGTAAAATTTTTCAATTTTATTATATTGTAAAATAAAGCTGCCTTAGAAAATGTTGTGGGATTGGAGCAAAGAGACAAATATAACCCACAATTTTAGACATCCCATGCTCACCTTTGTTAAATAGGTTTTCAATAAAAACTTTTTCACTGACATAAACTAAATCAAAATTAATCAATAGATTTCAAATTTCATCAACAAATACTTTGGCATTCAAGAGTTGTGGCCATGTAAAATTAACAACCCCCTCATTTTTGTTGTTGGGGGAGGGGGTTCATAGTTTTGTGATTTTTTCACTCTTAGCAAGTGAAACTAATTTTAAATATGATTAAATCATGTTAGTATAATAAAAACAATACTTAATCAGTAAAAAAATCCTAGGTGACACTCCATCAAACCTAATATGCCTTCTGGTCCACAGTGCTATTTTGAAACACGTTCACACACGACTTTTAGCGACGTTGAAGCTTCGATTTCGACTTCAAAACACATCGACCTCGATTATTTTATCTCTGCATTCCGATGCGCTGAAACATAAATAAACAATAAAATTTCAATATGAAAACAAATAAAAATTAAAATAAACAAGCAAGATTAAATTAAAAAAAAATTTAAAAATAATAAAAAAAGTCTTAAATGTAACTAAAAAATAATGAATCAAATCTTTAATAAATATTATTATTAATTATTAAATAATTATCTTAAACAATTTTTTTCTACAAACCCTGAAGTTGGTTAATCAGCGTCAAGGTTTTATTTACAACAAAACATTCTTTAAAAATTATTGAAGTTTGTTATACTTTTTTGCATTAACTTACTAGGTGCAAAGGTGACTGCCCACCACGCGGCTTTAAATAGCTGATCTAGAAAATGTTGAATTTCTTTTGCTGTCACTTTTGTCAAATGCGCACAAAAATATTGAAAGAAAAAAAAAAGTATATTTCGTCAGCCGAGAACCAAGTATGTCCATTAGGGTTATGACTTTTTTTCAACCCTATGCTCCTGTACTGTAGTTTGATGAACTTTTACCTAAAAAGCATGAAATGAACTATTATTTGCATGTCTTTTAAAAAAAGCTTACCCCGCCATTAAAAAATCGATTTTGACTTAAGTACTACTATGTAATAGATAGTAGTCAAAACTTATGTCAAAATCAATTTCTCAATGGCGGGGTGAACTTTTTTCAAAAGATATGCAAATAATAGTTCATTTCGTGCTTTTTAGTTGAAAGTTCATCAAACTGCAGTACAGGAGCATGGGGTTGAAAAAAAGTCATAACCCTAATGTCCATTTTTTATGTTTCCGAGTAAACCAAGTTTTAAAATTTAATTTATAAAGGCTTTTTGCGAGAATGTCCGACTAATTTTTTAAATATTCTTAAAAGTTTTATCATTCTTAAGACTAGATTTATTAGACACATTCTTCATTGATTGTTGAATATTTATTGATAATAAACAGAAAAAAATGCAAAATGTGGACATACGGCCTCTTTGTTCTCGGCTGACAATTTGCAAATAGTGTAATCGTTATCGTGTACCCATAACAGGTTTATTTGGCTAAAGAGCCTCAGTGTGACTCCTAAGTAATGATAAAAGCATCTCATCTATGAAATAGAAAACTAATATAAAATAACCGCTTTAATGTTGAAATTTGAAATTGTTTTTCTTGGACTTTGTGGAAATACTAAACCACTATGTGGCAAGAATTTCATTTTATTCATATCTTGTTAGATTATGCAACTGGATTCTGTGTTATCTCACAGTAGTTTGTAAGATAACTCAGAAACTTAAAATTCAAATTCACAAACAAATACCTTCCAAAAAAGGTATTTATTTGTTATCTAATTGACAATACTTTGTTAATCATAATTTTAATTCTCTAACTATATATAATATAAAAATTAAAAGTATGTATAACAAAGTATCTATATCTGTTCAAGCCTAATATACGATAACATTTGATATAACATAAAAATTAATCAAATCGTATAACATATACAAACATGGTGTAGTGGTAGAGCGCTCGCTTCATAAGCGAGAGGTTCCGAGTTCGATTCCCACCACGTCCCTGGTAGTATCGCGCTCAACTTGTTTCTCCGCGCAGCGGCCTTGTTCGTCAAAGTTTGTGCTTCGGAGTTATAGAGTTGAGAGAGGGTTATAACCACAAGTAGCCTCCTCATCTGTAGTAGCCTTCTCAGCCTTGGGGAGGTGAATTATAAAAAAAATATATGTATAAAGAAGTAAGTACTTGCGGCGAAAAAACTACGTGATCATTGCGTAAATGAAAAATAAAAATATATACCATTATGATATGGGGCAAACAAACGCATCGATTTCAGTACAACGCTACTTTAAGCATAGCCATAAAATACATAATCTGGCCAGTTGAATAGCGCTTTTGTTTAACTTATTGTTAGCGGTTTTTTTTTGACCCAGTCTATTAACGAGTGCACACCGCTTGTAAGACTCGTTTAAGAATAATATTTACAAAAAGGTTGTTGATTTTTCCTTGGTATTTGCAAATACCTATTGCTAATTACTCCATTTTCGGTTGTGGTACTTCTCGAAGAAATAAAGGTGTTTCACTTTTTAAGATATCATCCACCGATGATGATTTCAAAAAAGAATGGAGAAAAAAACTTATACACATTATGACTAAAGATAGAGTAATTGATGAAAGCCTAAAGACCCAAATAAATAAAAAATTGTTTATTTGTGAAAAGCATTACGAGGCTAACATGTTAGTTGTCAATCCAATTAAAACTACTCTCAAGCGTGGTTTACTACCTACATTAAATCTTCCAGTTAAAAGCTTTTCATTGCGATGCCCTTCTTCGTGTTTGCTTATTCCCAAAGCAGGAGGATCAGCTTTCCTTCTATATCAGATGAAGCAGTTAATAGTAAGTCATATAAGTCTTTTAAGGAATTGGTTAATTGTATTAGCTTTCAAAAACTTGAATGAGATATAAATGCTGGTGAAACTTTTTTTAAATTTAGTAAAATGAATGATGTTCACACTGTTCCGAAGTACAAAATTTACATTGATGATAGCCTATTGTACTATTCGTATATTTTTATGGCTTCTACCAGATAATCATGAAATATACTTGCATTTAAAAAGATCAATGTTTAATACAACTATTTCCAACCTTATTTCAATTTTGTTGTCATTATATGGTATGCCCTGGTATTACAAATAAATCAGTTAGTTTTTATGGATATTTTATTCATGTTATACCTAAAAAGTTTGATTTATTTAATAGTTATTCTTTACCTTTAAATCAAACACAACATATCCGATCTCTTTCATGCGAAGTTATTATTACTAAGGATGAAATTTGTAAGCCATGCCAATGCCTTCAGTCTCAAAAAAAAAATGTCTTTTCAGAAAAATAGTGATAAATTACATAATCCAGCTAAACTTAGAGCTCCAATTTCTAAAACTGCATCAGAATGTCTAAAATTAAACCTACAAAATTATCGTTTAGAAAATAAATTGCTAAAAGAGAACATAAAAGAAATGCAAAAGGAATTAAGTAAATCCTCTCATCTTGTCAGTGATGACCTAGACAAAGACTTGGTTTCAATCATATCAAAAAAAAAGGAGCTATTTTGGGATGAGCAGCAAAAATACTTAAATACTTCAAAACATGGAATTCGTTATCACCCAATGATTATTCGCTATTGTTTAGGTCTTGTTGCAAAGTCTCCTGCAGCTTATGAGGAAATTCGTTTTAATGAAAAAACAGATTCTGGATTTGAAATTTTACCAAGTCAAAGGTTTATCACTCTTTTATTTGATGAAATGAAAATTCAGGAAAATTTGGTTTGGGATAAGTATTCTGGTGATCTTATTGGATTTGTTGATCTTGGTGACACAAATATTAACTATGCAACTCTTAATAAAGTTGATGAAATTGCAACACATATCTTTATTTTTTTTGTGAGAGGTATTGTAAACCCTTTTAAATATAGTTTTGCAAACTTTGTAGTAGACAAACATCCATGCTATTCAATTATTCCCCTTATTTTGGAAGGCTGTCAGTATTTTAGAGCTTTCATACAATCTTAAAGTAACTGCAACAACAAGTGATGGTGCCTCATGCAATCGCAAATTTTTTAGCATGCATTTTCAAATGACAGAAGGCCAAGATATTAACACAAACGTTAAATTTATCTATCGCATCAAAAATAAATTTGCTGATGATGATCATTATATATAATTTATAGCTGATCCTCCACATTTGATAGACTGCTCGAAATTACCTTTTTCATTCTGCATCAGGTAAAGGAAGATATATGTGAAATACTGATAATCATATTTTGTGGAACTACATATCTGAATTATTTTATGAAGATCTGTGGCCTTCACACTTGCCCAAATCTCTCCTTAGAACACATTAGGTTAAGCCCATTTTCCAAAATAAATGTAAGATTAGCAGCTCAAGTACTTAGTTCATCTGTTAGCACTGCTTTAAAGGCATTTGGTCCTGCTGAAGTCTCTGAACTGCTGAATATTGTCAGATGTTAAATGATTTTTTTGATTATGTAAATGTGAAAAATATTTTCCAAGCCATTTTATTTGATGAATGATGAAAGGCTAATATGGTTGACTGAAGCCTTTTCAAAATATTTTGAAGATTGGATATTGCGTATAGATCAAAGACCTGGAAATTTTAATAAGACTGATCGGGGGAATATGTTTTTATCTTTGCAAACATATGAAGGGATCAATATTACTGTTCACTCAGTTATTGATTTAACTAAATACCTTTTAAATATGGGTGTCCAACATGTTTTAACTGAACGGCTATGTCAAGATTCATTAAAAAATTATTTTGGCCAACAACGAGCCATTGGAAGAAGAAAGGATAACCCATCTTTACATGATATTGGGTATAATAACAATACGATGAGAAACCAATGTTCTTTCAAACCAATTATAGGAACTAATAGTCTAGATAATAATCCTGAACCAAAGACCTTTACCAAAGAGAAATTACCACGCCGAAATTGGAACAAAAAATGAACTCATCAAAAGAAGGAAATTGAAAACGGCTGTTTTCATAGCCACAAACCTTATAAAAACATTATTTGTATAAAATAATTGTGTGTGTGTGTCTATATATATATATTTATATTTATGTATATATATATATATATATATATATATATATATATATATATATATATATATATATATATATATATATATATATATATATATATATATATATATATATATATAAACACACACACATTTGTCCTTAGTATTTGCAAGAAGGGTTCCCAGATTTTGAATACTATATTTTAGTATTCAAGACTTGGGAACCCTTCTTGAAAATAGTGAGATAAAAAGATTAAGGTACATTGTTAACCTTTAAAATTCTTAAGGAGGCTGAAAAGTGACTCTTAAGTTGAAGTTGTGTTACAAAGAAAGAAGAGGTTAAAATAAAATTCTTAACATTATTTATTTCAAAATAATTTTAATAAAATAATTTTAATAAAATAGTAAAAATAAATAACTATTAAACTAGTTTTAAATATATAACATTTGATACTTAAAATAAAAACTTACTTAATTTCATTTGGTTTTCACTTTATTAATGATTGCATCTCTCCATCATGCTGCAATATAGTTCCTATGCAAGAATATGTTTTTAATGACATTTGTGGCTATGAAAATAACCTTTTCTAATTTCTATTTTTTATCTAAACTATGTAGTGGAGTTCAAAGTTCCTTTCTTGATTTCGTTTCTTAATGAATTTGTTCTTTTGTTCTTATGCTTGATTTTATGCAAGTTTACGAAGCCCTTTGAATTGGAAAATGAGCGAACACGAATATAAAGAGTTAAAAGATGGTCTTGAAGACTGAGAGACATTTTTTTAGATACTTTGGTAGAAGAAACATCGCAAATTTTTGAGTAAATGAGAAAACCCCAAGATCTTGAAGTAACTCTGCAGTCATCTTGCTGCAGTCAATGTTTTTACATAAAAATTTTGTTGATTTTCTGAATGCTATTTCTGCTATTTTAAATAGTGACAAAGCATCAGAAGATATAGACCAAAGATCACCTCGATTTTTTAAACTAGTAAATTTTTTATTAGTATCATGATTATACTCATCAAAATAATTAGAATCATTTTCTACAATTTTTCCAGCCAACAGAATTGAGAGTGTTTCTTGACAAAATCAAGTTTGCCAACTTTTTGAATAACGTATCCTTCGATAAAAAGTACTAAATACATACCCACCCAAATATTCAATTAAATTTTTTTCTTTATCTGTAAACTTAATTTCATCATCAATAACTAAAACTGAAGTAGCATTTTTAGACTTAGTCAAGTGACCCAAAATGTGATTTGCAAGTTCATATCCTACAAGAGTTGAGGTTTTATCTGTGAGATTTGTCATAAAACCTTTCTGACCAGCAACTTTGTAAAATTGTGGATGAAAAATTTCCGCATCACCATGAAAATTTTCAATAACTTCCTTTATTAGATCAAATGAATGCTTTGCATCATCTTTAGAGAAACTGTACCTTGAAAGCTCATCTCTGATATATGGAGGGTAGCAAAGATCGTTTTGCTCAAATTTAATAGTTTTTTTAATGAAAGTTATAAAATCGTCTGCAGTACACGCACGCCTAATATCAGTTGTTGCATTTGTTTGCAGTGTTGAAGAGTCAATCTTAGAGTGATGTGTTGTTATGTGGCGTTTGAGTCCCTTCTCTGATTTGCATTTTTTCACCCACTGCTGGCAGTTAAAGTTGATTGAAACGCTTCCATTCTCAATTTCTGTAAGAAAAGCATCAACATTATTAAGAAACTTACTTTTTTCAAAAAAAACGTCTTGTTCTAGATCAAAATCTTAACTTCTCCTTGGTGACAGCGTTCGATCATGTCATGTGCATTTTTCGAGTCTATGTTAGCCGCTTTTGCGATGGCATCTGCAATAATTAGTTTGGTATCAGACCAAGATTCCTTGGATTTCTTTGTGTCAACAGGAATGTTTTAAAATCAGTATCTTTCTTAAATTTCTTTTTACTTTAAGGGGTAAACAGATTCTATCTGTTGACCAGCCTCGCACCCCTTCTTTATCTATTAGGCTGGCGCAGATGTACTTTTAATACATTGTTTCCAGTTTAGGATGTTAAATGCTGGATCTTCTTGGCTCAATGCATGAGTTTTGCTTGTGTTTTGCTTGTGTCTCTATTTTTATGACTAGGCAACTCATTCTATTACCTCCTAATGAGGGTACAGCTCTAAAACTCAGTTTTATGGTTCTGAGGCCGGCTGGTAGTCAGGTTCCCCGAACTCTATGGTAGCTCTAAGAGAGACTGATTCCATCAACAGCTGTAAAATATCAAAGCATTAACAGTGCCATGTTGCACATGGATGGTGTCCCTGTTTGTACTTTTGTTGTGCATTGCGGAGGCCGCATTTGGAGCCCTTTGTTACTGTTTAGGATTTATTAATAGTAATGTGGCAATTGCTTAGGCTATAAAACAGGATTCTGAGTACTATCTATGCTTTGAGTCAAGAGTCAAAATTAATAATGAATTAAGTACCAAAAACTGTAAAACACAAAAAACCATCATCATCACCAAGTTCTCTAAACCTATCATTCACTAATATTTGTGGCCTTCGAAGTAACTTTTCTTCTGTTGATTCTTATCTCTTGCAAAGTTCACCAGACCTACTTGCTCTTTATGAGACTAATTTAAGCTCAGCTGTCTCATCTTGCGATCTTTGTTGAACCTTTAATTGGTAAAGACTCCAATAGTCACATGCTTAGCCTGAGCATTTACATTCGTAAGAATTCACCCATTTTTCGTGAAACTAGGTTTGAATCCACAGACTATTCTTTTATGCGCTATCGTTTAGCACCAATTCACTCTATCGCCTTTCTCTTTGTTCTATATTGCTCTCCTTCATCTCAAAGCTGCACTCTTTTTGATGTTATTTCTGATCATATTGACCAAGCCTTTTCTCTTTATCCATTAGCCTATATTGTTGTTATCGGTGACTTTAATGCTCATCACACTGAATGGCTTTGCTCTAGTGTCAATGATTCTGCAGGCATTAAAGCCCAAAATTTTTGCCTTTCTCAATCCCTAACTCAAATAGTCAATTTTTTAACTCGTTTTCCAGACAACCCGAATAATTTACCTTCTCTACTCAACTTATGTCTTGCTTCTGATCTTAGTCAGTGCTCAGTTTTTCCACATTCACCCTTAGGTGCTTCTGATCACAGTTTGATCTCTCTAAAACTAATATCTCATTCTTCTTCATCACTTGAATCCCCCTATTATTGTATCTCTTACAACTACTTTAAAGCTGACTGGTATTCTTTCCATGATTTTCTTCGTGGTGGCCCTTGGATAGAAATCTTTCGTCTTCCTGTCAACAAATGTGCTTCTTACATAACTTCATGGATTCAGGCTGGCATGGAATCTTTTGTTCCCCCTCAACAATTCCAGGTCAAGCTTCACTCTCCTCCATGGTTTTCCTCACATCGTTCTGCTGCAATTGCCAATCGAAACCGTTACTTTCATATCTATCAGCAAAACAATTCTCCAGAAAACAGAGGTCTGTTTATTACTGCTAGAAACCATGGTAAAAAAGTTTTGTCAATTGCCAAAGCCCGCTATTCTCAGATCATAAAATCTCGTATCTCATCTCAAAAATTAGGCTCTCGTGACTTCTGAAGAATCTTTAATAGTATTAATTATAAGTGCAAATCTTTAATTCCACCTCTCTTGTATGGTTCAGATTTTGTCACCTCACCTACAGACAAAGCTGAATTGTTTACTAAAAACTTTTCATCAATAGCATTTTTTGATTCCACTAGTTGCGTTCTACCTGATATTGCCAACAAACAGGTTGATCCATTACTTGACATTCGTACCACTCCAGCTTCTGTATCTAAAGTGATTTCCTGCTCAGACTCTTCTACAGCTTTTGGCACGGACAACATACCTGCTATTGTCTTGCCGAAGTGTTTTCCGGAGCACTCTTTGATTGTCTGGAGGGGGCATTTGAGCTTAAAAAGAATCTCACTTCTGATACAGCATGGGGCTCACAGTCGCTGGTGAACTTCAATACAGATAAAACTCAATTTTTTTCAGTCAATCGTTATCGCAATAATTTAGATCTTCCTATATTTATGAACGGTAATGTACTCGATGAGTCATCCACTCTTCATCTTCTAGGATTAACTCTTACTTCCGATCTTTCTTGAAAATCATATATCAAATCTGTTGCAAAATTAGCATCTGCTAAGGTTGCATCTCTTTATCGAGCTCGACACTTTCTTACTTTGGATTCTATTCTTTATCTCTATAAATCTCAAATCCGGCCTTCTAATGATGCCCTTACTCTTTTAGACAAGGTGCAAAAACACATTGTAAACATAGTTGGACCTGCTCTTGCAGCCAACCTTCAACCATTATTACATCGTTGTAATGTTGCTTCCCTTTCTCTTTTCTCCAAATACTATTATGGTCTCTTGTGCCATCTACTTAAATTCATTCTCGTGTTACTCGTCATTCGATTGAGTCTCATTCTTTTTCTGTGACTGTTCCTAAGTGCTCTAAAAACCCTTATTTGTCTAGCTTTTTTCCTCGAACACTAGTTCTTTGGAATTCGTTTCCTTCATCTTGTTTTCCTGATTCATATAATTTGCAATCTTTTAAGTCGTCTATCAATTGTGATCTTGCTCTACAATCTTCATCTTTTCTCTTCCAGTAACTTCCAACTTTAATTAGTGGTTGCTTGCACCCTTGTTGGAAGCAGAAATGTTTAAAAAAATAAATAAAAAAAACTTTGTCATCTAATGCAGCACTAAGCTTAATAATGTCTTCCAAAAAAGTGTTATTATCTGAGGTCAGAATGAGCAGTTGCTGTCGTATTTCATTAATATCATCAGTATTTTTTTGTGCTGTAGATTTGATATTAGTATATGTAATTTTTAGTTCAGCTATACCGCTTGTTATTTTAGAAAGACTTTTGTTTATTGCTTGTATGATTTCATTTTTTTGTACATCTAATTGTGCTTTAATGTTTTTCATCGATATTTCTTGATTAATCAACATTGTGAGTTTCAATTTTTATATAGATAGATTGATAAATTGACTTCGATTCACTTTTTTTTATTTTTGTTACATAGCTGTAATATATTGGAAAGATTTATTTGGATATTTTTTAACACGTGGCTTTAGTTGATTTTAAAAATTTACGCAACCTTACTTCTACTAAACCGGCACGCCAAAAAAAAAAAAAAAGTATATTGGCAAATATATCTTTTAATAGTAAAAGTTGGTATACTATTTAAATTATCATTTTAAAATTATGATACTAAAAATATATATATATAGAAATATAAACTCTACGAAAACATTTCTTTTCTTTAACCATTGGCATAGATAAAAAAAAAAAACTAACCATCAAAAGAACAAAGTTGCGTATTGGAATCCAGCTCATGCAGCATCTCATCTTCATCAATTTCTATTCACTCTCTTGCACACACAATAGTTGCATTTATGTTCAACTTTTAGATATATATAACATTATAACAATAGATTACAAAAAATATTTATAAATTATAATACGCAAACTATATATAGGGATTAATTCCATGCAAATTGCAGAATATATTACATAATAATATATATTATGATAGGGTTGTATCAGGTTAACAATTATGCTTTTAGGAATATTAGATGTAAATAATCATTCTTTACATCTAATATTCCAAAAAAAGTAAAATTGTTTAACCTAATACAATATAGTACAATGTTAATAAACACACTTTAACTACGTCAAACTGCGTTTCATAGGTAGTAAGGTTTCATAGGTAGTAAGGTTTCATAGGTAGTAAGGTTTCATAGGTAGTAAGGTTTAAAACAGCTTTTGCACTTTAGCTGCTCACAAAACGGTGTGTGAGATTCACAACAGTTATCTAAGTAAAAAGTTTAAATTTACACCGTTTCGGTGTAAAACGGTGTAAAGCTGTTTTACACCTATTTATAAAATCATAATTTCAGTTTTATTCTGCGTTTCTCATAAAACGGTTTAAGCTTTATTGGTTACGCGGTGTAAAAATGTGTAACCGATGTGAAAAACACTGTTTTGTTAAACGGTGTTTTACACAGTTTACACTAAAACGGTGTAAGTTTAAATTATTGCTTTAATAACTTTCAAAAAGCACCGTTTGAAGTTATGTAAACACCAAAACGGTTTAACTTTACACCTTTTAATTAAGAGTGTCTGGTGTACACTCTTAATTAAAGTTGTCAACAAGGCCAAAAGTAGCAAGGCCAAGACCAAGGCCAAAGCCACATTTTACAAGCCCAAGGCAAAGACCAAGGCCAAAAGTTTCAAGGCCAAGAACAAGGCCAAGGACAAGAGTTTCAAGGCCAAGGCTAAGCATAAGATTTTCAAGGCCAAGGCCTACACAAATTGAAAAACCAGGCTGGGTAAAAACATTTAAAGCAGGCTGTAAATCCTGTTATATTGGCGAAATAACTCGCAATTTAAAGACACAAATAATCGAGCATCCAAAAAAGGATAAAAACTCACACATTTCTAAACATATTCATTCAAATGAAAGTTTAATAGTTTTAATCATGCTAATTTTTCAATTTTGGATTCGGCCTTCAACAAATTTATATTAAAACTCAAAGAAAGCATGTACATAGAGTGGGAAAAACCCACTATTAATAAACAAATGAACCATGTAAAAATGACAATACCAATCTAGTTCCTTTTAAAATTACCGGTTCTTTTATCTTTTTTAAAAATATTTGTGACATTTTTTAATTGCATTTTTATTGCATTTTTTTTTTTTTATTAAAAGGTTTCTAACTAAATTCAACTAAATTTTACTAATTTGATTTAAGCATTTTAATATATTTTAGCTGATGATGGCTATATATAGTCGAAACATGTATGACCAAAGACTTCAATTTTTGCCTTATGTTAAGGCCAATTATTAACAAAACTGTAAGTAGCAAGTGCTGTGACAATAAAACCACATTTTGTAAAAATAGACCAAGGTTATGCGCAAAATTCAACGAAGTCAATAAGAAAATATGTTTTTTTTTTAAGGCCAAGGCTAAAATTTTCAAGGCCAAGGCCAACAGTTTCAAGGCTAAGGCCTCAATTTTTGGCCTTACATATCAAATTACATATTTGGCCTTGTATATCAAATAAAAACACAAAAGAGTGCCTTCAATTTCAATGAATGAGTTATTTTTATTCTTAGGTATTAATATTTTAATGAGTTACCACAGTTTACCATCTTTGTCATGCTATTAGAATAATTCTCAAAACCTTAATGTTTCACTCGTTTCAAACTCTCTTTCAAGAAGTAGATTTTCACAAGGAAACATTCATTTAAACGACAATAATTCTATTCCTACTAACAACACAGATAAAATCAGGCCTTTTATTGAGAAATTAAATGAAAATTTTATGAAACTTTGGAACCCAAGAGAGTATATGACTATTGATGAAAGCATGATCCTATTTAAAGGGAGAAGCTCTTTGAAGCAGTATAACCCCATGAAACCTATTAAAAGAGGTTATAAAATATGGGCACGTGCTGATATAGATGGTTATATCTCAAAATTTAGTATATATCACGGAAAGAATGGTGAAACTGAAAAATTAAATATACCTAAATGCTTTGATCTTGGTGAAAAAGTTGTTTTATATCTCACAAATGACTTGTTTAACAAGAATCATAAAGTATTTTTTGACAATTATTTCTCGTCTGTTTTACTTGCGGAGTATTTTATATAACATATTTTGCTGTTCCAAAATGTGTTATGTTGTGGAACAATAAGATCCAATAGAAAATATTTACCAAATGGTTTATTGAGTGATAAAGACCTTACAAGAGGGGATTATGATCATCGCGTTTCAAACCATGATATTATTGCATATAATTGCATATATAAATGGACGGACAATAGGTGTGTTCATTTAATTTCGAATTACGGTGGAACTGAAGAAGAACATATTAAATGAAAACAGAAAGATGGTTCCATAAAGATATTCAAATGTTCAAAAGCTATAAATGATTACAATAAAAACATGGGAGGAGTTGACAAAGCCAATTTTTATTGTTCCATTTATGGCATAGATTGAAAAAATATTAAATAGTGGCTAGGTTGTTTTTTGGGCTCATAGGTTGAACAATAACTAATGCATATATTACATATTGTAAAGTAACAAATTTAAAAATTACAAGCTTGTTGTTTTGTCGCAATGTTACATTAGGACTTTTAACTCTTGGTCGTCCTACTAAAATTAATCGCCAACTAAGTTCACCTGAATCTTTTAAAAAAGAAGAAAAACCAAATATTTTGCTCCACACTGTGTACGATTAGTAATCAGAGGTGTTTATTGGCTTTTATTTGGAGATAAATGGCACCATGCGAAATTTGTTCTAAAAAAAAGCAGGAATCAAGACCCTATAGCTATCGCGAAACCTACAAAGTATTTCTCTGCATTTAAAAAGGAAAAAATTGTTTTTTAAAACAGCACAACCTTTAATATTATTTCTTTATACTATTTGTGTTTTTTTATTTTGATGTTGGCTTTGAAGTTGTTTAGTTGCTTTGTAATAAAGAAAATTAGCGCATGTCTTTAAATTGATTGCTTTTAATTTTAATAATCTTTTAAACTTTACTACATTTAATTATAAGGTTCCGCATATAAAATAAAAAAATAAAAAAATATTGAATATATGTTAATAAGGAAGACCTAAACAAAAATATTAATAAAAAAATACAAATAATTTCGTTTGGTAGTGGTAGGAAAGAGGGGTGGGGTAAAAGGTAGATGGTATATTAATACATGCACGCCTCAGTTACCTCATCCATAATTGCTTACCTCATCAAAATTAGAAATCAATTTTATTACGAAACAGTTTTTTTGTTTACCAAACTCCGAATTTTAAACTTGGTTACTTTAAACCGTGAAAATACTGTCGGGACGTATAAGTCACACCCCTATTTCCATGACAACGGGGAGAGATGTATTCTTAATATGATATCTGGTAGAATTTAAAAACACAACATAAGATTTGGAATAGATGTCTTAGTCCACGAGGGTATCGAAAGAGTTAAATATAAAGATATTTTATTATACAGATTATGACTTATAGTACCATAAATAATTTGATATATATAGTTTTAGAGCGGTAATCCAAAAAACTTTGAAATTTATAGTATCTATTTCATATCCCGATAACAAAGTGACTAAAATTATTTAAAAATAATATATAAGAGTTACATCAATTCTCAATATCTCGGCAGATGATTTATAGTTAGCAAAAGCTCTGCGGGCAGTATTTCTATCGTTACTAGCACCTAATAATTAAGATAGTTATGTCTTATATTTTGAAACACCATATGTATAAATAATATATATTTTATATAATATAAAATTTGACGTATCCAATCCTCCACTTTTAGGAAAATCCACAACCCAATTGGTTCATAAAACTGAATGGTCTGAATTTGGCACTTTACTTGCTGTACCGCTATTATACAACACTTCTGTTCCGCTATTATACAACGCTATTATTCAACACTTTCTCCAAATTGTTAATGTTATAGGGAGATAAACCACAAAATGGACAACACTGAGTCGAGTTTGTCATAGTTGATAAAATTTATTGAATTTTTACCATCTATCATGGTCAGCTCAATAAAACATTTTACAGCTATTTCTTTCTCAGCAAAAATAATATTAATAACATCAAATTTCTTAATTTCGGAATCGATAATTTTTTTTTTCATCCACAACATTCTTGGTTGCCTTTTGATACGAAAATCTAACTGGTTGACAATATGCAGTCGATAATGGCTTTTCATTTCTCCACACTACTACATTTTTATTATTATAAAGTCCACTGAGTTCTAATGGTACTATGCAAGTAATAAATAAACACTCATCATTCTTTAGATTTCTTTCAAAGTTATGGTTAACCTGCTTGTAATTACTTTACCCTGTTGCACTATCAAACCCAGCCTTACATCTAAAAGTCAGTTTAGTTAGTTCCTTTAATATCGTGATTAGCACAGGAGCCTGTACGTCACTCGTCTTTCAAGGGTGTGAATCAGAAGGTCTTTTAGTGGTATGTTTACTCCGTATACTCATCTACATAATACAGTACTCATCTACATAAATAATTCTGGGATAGCATTTAGCTATAGAAAACTGTGTATCATTATATAAATGTGGCAGTCTTTTTCTTCAGCGCCATTTCGTAAAAGCTGGTATATTGATTTTGATATACCACTCTCAATAATCAATGCTAGACTTCCGGAGAGTACTTCATAGAAGTTTCAACGGGTTTGTCATCTGAAATTTTGGCAATTTTTTTCGCAGTCTCAATTTTGTTGCATGAAGTAATTCGGCACCAGATAAACTGTTAATAACATTGTTAAGCATTCTTTTTTTTTTGTTCTGTTGTATGCAATTTAGCGTAATATACGTTAACTGAAAATCTTGAGCTAGCCAGTTTTTATTGATTTTTTCAAAATGATTAATATCATTGTTTGCAACTTTCCACTTTTTATAATATACTTTTATAAAGTTTTTACGTTCAATCTTTTAATTTAATATTTACTGAAGCTAGGAGAGTTAATACTGATAAAAAAAATAACTTATCATTTGAAACTAGGTTGTTTTTTCTTATAAGTGTGTGAATCTCACAAATTTTTATAGTATATCTAAAATAAAAAACAAAAAAAGTATTGTTCAAACAGTACAATCTGTATTGAATTGTACTGAAGAAAAAAATAACATGTATTTTTGTTTGGGTGGATAAAAAACATGACGTTTTAATTAAGTATTTCGATTTCAAGCGAATAATACCACTTGAAACTCGTACTTTTAAAATGTAAAATAAACTCAAAAAGGGAAACTAGTGGCAATGTATATTGTTCTAATAGTTATAGACATCTTGCATTTACTAGCTTAAGCACTCAATATAGGTTCTCGTAGGTTCTGGACTATGGGCTTCCCACGAGCGGATTAAAGAAAGATTTGCACTCGTTCTCTTTGCAACCCTTATATACAAGATAGTTTGATGAAAACCATTAGTGCAAGCGGTAAAAAAACGAGTTGGAATGATGACTCAGACAATGTTTCAAATAAAAACTTTTTATTTGGACAATTCGATCTGCCTCACTCAATCAATACTCTAACCTGACAACTTGATCTGCTTTGCTCAATCAATACTGAAAACCTATGTATCATTTTCGAAGCTAATCAAAAAATGATGCTTTTATAATCATACCATATCTTTATTACAACTAATTTTAATTTTGATTTAACGAAGTTACCATAAGCTTTGTTTCAAAAAAACGGCATATTTTTTTTAGTGAAATTACTAGTTTCCTTGCTTAGTTAAATAACCCTAAAAATATTATTATATGCATGTCGAATGAAAATATAAAGAAATTTAATATTATTTAAATGAAATAAGAATTAATTCTACTATCTAAAGTATTTTAAGCTTGAAATGACATTTCCTTAAGATGAAAGAATAATGACGTTGGAAGCTTTAAAGACCTAAATGCTACTCAAATAACAGGAAAGGTGATTTAACTTGGTCACATGGAAAATACATCAGATATTGCAAGATGTA
>NC_088927.1:58465000-58510000 GCF_038396675.1 Hydra vulgaris | reverse complement strand
GAAAAAAAATAATAAAAATAATTACACCTAAAAACTTAAAATAAGTTAATAGGATAATTTAAGGAAAATTTAAATTAAAGGCCAGTTAATAAGATAGTTGTTTAAAAAGAAAAAAATTAAAAATAAAAAAAAAGAAAAAAAGAATCTTATAAAGAATTTAATTCATTAACATCGTTAAGAAGTTTTTGTTTGAGTTTTTGTTTGAATAGAGAAAGTGAAGAATAATTTTTCAGCTGGTTATTTAATAAAGTGTTCCATAATTTAGGACCTCTGAAGGCAATAGAAAATTTAGTAACCAAATAGTGCATTTTAGGTTGCTCATAATTGTAATTTGAAAATCTTGTAGGGCACTCGTGATTAATTTTATTGAAAAATGTATTAAATATTATAGGAGTTACTTTATCATGAATTTTGTACATAAATATAAGAATTTGATAAAGATTTAACTGAAAAACATTAAGTATGTGATGATTTTTAAACAGTTCTTTAGAATGTATGAAACGACCTGCGATTGAAATAATTCTGACAGCGTGTTTTTGTCTACTAAGCAATTTTTTAACTTTGCTTACATTAGAGCTGCACCATGCGATATTTGCACAGTTTATATGTATATATATGTTGTTGTTTTTTTTTTTAGGTGCCCCAAAAAGTCCTTACGGTTATATCAAAGAGTACCGCGGAAGAGCATTTAATAAGAAGTTCACGCCTCCTTCCCAACCGATGTCGCAAAACTTGCCCAGAGGTGGGGTTTAAACCACGGATCTTACGTTGGTGAGGCAAGTGTGCTACCACTGCGCCATGGCTGCTCAAATATAACAATACAACAACTGCTTTATATAACAATGTATAAGGGAGAAATATAAGATTTTTAAACAGTTTTGATTTAATATGTTTTGCTTAGCTTTGTATAGAATACCAATATTTATTGAAATTTTATCTTCTAACGTTCTTATGTGTTCTCTCCATGTCAAGTTTTCGTCAAGTATAACTCCTAAAAACTTTAATGATGACTCTTTAATTATTTTAGAGTTGCCAATATAAAGATCAGGAAGTTTTAATGGAATATTTTCTTTATCGTGAATTCTATGAAAAAAGCATACTTAGTTTTATTTCAATTTAAGGACAATTTGTTTGCCTTAAACCATTTCGCTAGATTTAAAAATTCCTTGTTTACAATATTTTAAATAAAAGGTTGACACCTGCATTAGAATAAAATAAATTCGTGTCATCTGCAAATAAAACTGAATTTAAAATGTTTGAAAACTTATGGAAATCGTTTACATAAATAAGAAATAAAAGTGGACCCAGAATTGAGCCTTGGGGAATACCGCAAGTTAAAGTCAAGTAATTTAGTAATTCAAGTAAGTTTTTCCTTCTTCGTGTGCTATTGTTTTCTATTGCCTATTTTATTATTATGATTATTAATTTATTTTGCCGTGTTTTAAAAATTACAAATTAGATATTACATTAATAGAAAATCCTGGCCGGAGCAAGAAGAAGACAAGCTGTCTTATCACCGAGCCCCGTCACAATAGTGCTCTAAAAAATGTTTAAAACTTACATACGTAATAAATGATAAATAAAACAGTATAAATACATACAATTTCAGCAATAAAATAATTTTTTGCTGACAATATTCAGCGAAATAATTTAAAAAATAAGAAAGTGTAAACAAGAGAAAATCCTGAAAGTTATCAACCCAATCATTTTGTATAAAAATGCGTAACATATATACAAGAGTTATGTTTTATTAAAAATAATGCAATAAAAATAAGAATTTGGGCTGATTAATAGATAAAACAAAAAACATAAACGCAAAAGCAGATTTGCTTTTATGTATATCGTTTGTTACTAATGGTTTGTAAACCATTAGAAACAAAAGCTAAAGAAAATGCAAAAGTTTAACTGATTATTTTAAGTGATTTAATTCAAACCTTTTTAAATGGTCAAAAAAGATATTAAAAAAGATACTTGAAATCTAATATACCAAAGTCCATGTTTAGCAAATGCCGTTTTAAATTCACCTTAAAATTTTCTAAAGTGCAATTTAAAATGAAGTTTTGTTTTTCATTAAAAGTTGGATAAAAATTTTTCCAAACAAAAGGTCCCCGATATTGAATTTGGTACGAACTTAATTTAAGATGTATTATTGGAACGACAAAGCTATTCTCTGAAAATTTGGTAGGATATTTATGAGAGATTTCATTAAAATAGGATTGAAATGTTACTGGAGATAACCCACGTTTTGCTTTAAACATAAATAGTAAAACGTGATGAATATTAAGCTTATAGATATTTAAAGCTCCAAGCTAACGTAAGAGAGGTTCACATTGTGCATTTCTGCTTCCCCCAAATATTATCCTGCAAGCATGTTTTTATTTGTTATAAATATTCTTTAGTTTAGTGTGATTAGTGCTACACCAGGCAACGTCACAGTATGAAAGATAACTGTGTACAAACGATCTTTTAAAAAGATCTTTTAAAGACTCATTATTCAGAAAAGGTTTCGTTCGATATAAAATGGAAATATTTTTTGAGATTTTACCTTCAACATGTTTAATATAAGATTTCCATGACAATTTTTCATCTAAAAGCACTCCAGGAAAGTTTGTCGTTAATTCCCTTTTAATTATTATGTTATTGATTAAAAGATTGGATAAATTAAGAGGAATTTTCAAGGCTTTTATAGGCCTATGGAATAGGATAAAAAAAATATACATTTAATGCATTTAATGAAAGATGGTTACTTATAAACCACTCATTAATCTTATCTAATTCTTCATTTACTATTCTAAAAAGAACATCAATATCTTTGTGAGAATAAAATAAATTAGTGTCATCTGCAGATAAAATAGCATTGAATATTTTTGGTGCTAAATATAAGTCATTTACATAAAGTAAAAATAATAAAGGTCCTAAAATAGAACCTTGGGTTACCCCATAAGTTATTAAGTCGTTTTTCGAGTCTTTTGATTCTTTAAGTATAAATTGCTTTCTGTTAGTTAGGTATGATTTAAACCAAAGTAAGCTTTGATTTTTGATACCATAATTTCTTAGTTTTTTCAAAAGTATCTTATGGTTTACAGTGTCAGAGGCTTTAGATAAATCAATAAAAAACCCTATTACAGTGATTGCTATACAATATGACAGTGATTAATAATCACAGTGATTACTATACAATAGTGACACTATTAAACCCATTTGATATATGCTTAACCAATTCAATTATTGCATGGTCAGAGGAATGGTTTTTTTTTTTAAACCGTATTGATTAAAGTATAAAATCTTATTTTCAGATAAATATTTATAAAGTCTGTTATACAAAATGCGTTCAATTAGTTTCGAAAAGCAGGGCAAAACTGAAATTGGTCTGCAGTTTGAAGCATTAGTCTTATCACCAGATTTGAAAATTGGTATTATTTTTGCAATTTTTAATTTATCTGGAATATGACCTGATTTAAGTGAGAGATTAAAAATATGTAATAACTAGGGTTCGATAATATTAAAAAAAGATTTTATTACATTAACATTAATTTGATCTATGCCTGCACTTTTATTTTTTTCAGACTATTAAAAGCATTATGCAGTTCACTTTTGTTTAAAATCGGTTCGTTCATAATTATATCAGTCTTAGTAAGATATGAATCGATTTTTTTTTGTCCAACATCAAGGAAAAAACTGTTTAATTTCTCAATAATAACTTCTTTATGATAAACTAGTTTTCCATCAATAATAAGTTTTTGGGGTAAGTTGTTTTTTCCATTTTTTTTCCCAATTAAGTTTTTTCAAATAAGTTTTTATAATGTTTGTAATTAACTTAACAATTAATTAACAAGCGGCAAAGATTAAAAAAATTTATAGTCTACAAAAACATGCCTGCAGAATCATTTACTCAAAAAATAGGCGTGAACACGCTAAGCCCTTAATGAAAGATATGAAAATGATGAATGTGTTTGAAATTAATATCTACCAGCATTTAATTTTCATGTATCGTTATAATCACAATATCTCTCCTATAAGCTTTAATAACAAGTTTAAAATAAATAAAAATGATAGCTATAATCTTAGAGCGAATATGTCCAACACATATAAACTGCCTCGGATAATAAACAAATATTCAGAGTACAGCATTCTATATCGAGGTCCAAAAGTATGGAATACTTTTCAAAAAGGATTCAAAGGCACGGTAAATTCGTTAAGTTCCTTCAAGTTTTTAACAAAAATAGAAATTTTTAAAATATAAGAAATGTTTTTGGTTAATCATACTTTGAATAATTTCTCATAAATCTGTTTTTGTTTTATTTCTACTTTTGTTGGTTGCTTATCAATTTTATTAGCGAATTACGCGTTTTATTACGATATTTTATTGAAATTTTATTACGCATTAACATATTACGATATTTTTTTGAAATCTTGTTATAGGGGCTCTATGAAAAGATTGCGATAACGTACTGTCATCCTCATCTTCTTTGAGCCCCTATCTGTTTTACTTATTTTATTTATTGAAATTTTATATTACGAAGTTGTAAAATCTTATATTATATTAAAACAGAGAAAGAAAAAAAAAAAAAAAAACTTAATTTTTATAAGTTTTATTTTTTAAATATTTATCATACAACTTCTGTTTTCTCCTTGATGATTTTAGAAGGCCTTTGGTCAGATAACTTTGGCTTAGATAACTTTTGAGCCATTCTAAATATGTTCTTTTAACTCCATGGATGCTATGGTCTACTGTATCAAAGGCTTTGCTAAGATCTATAAAAACTCCGAGGGTAAACTTACTTTCGTCAAATGCTTTAAATATATCGTGAACAATAATAATAATGGCATGGTCAGTTGAATACCCTGGCTGAAATCCAAACTGTTTATTATATAGAATATTATTTATATTCAGAAAAGTTAAAATTCGGCTATACATAATTCGCTCTAAAATTTTCGAGAAGCAAAGAAGAATTGAAATTGGTCTGTAATTTTCAGGATCAGAAATGTCTCCTGATTTGAAAATGGGTATGACCCTCGCCATTTTAAGTTTCTCCGGATAAATACCTAGTTTTAAAGGTAGATTAAAAATATTTAAAAGAGGGATTGTTAAGTATTTTATCGATTTTTTAATTACGCTACTACTAACATCATACCCCCCCCCCCCCACACACACACACACACTTTTGTTTAGTTTTAAAAGATATACTGCATCTAAGAGTTACTTTTCAGTAATTTCATAATTATCCATCTCAGAGGTCTTATTAGAAGTAAAATATGACTTAAAATTTACTTCAATAGTTTCTATTTTCGACGCTTAAGTGAAACCTACACTGAAAAAATGTTGATTAAGTGTTTCAGCAATTAAAGATTTATTTGTAATAGTTTTATTTTCAATGTTTAGATTTATAGGAAGACTGTCAGTTTGTTTTGTGCCAAATACTTCCTTAAATTATGTTCCAAGTATTTTTTTGATCATTTTTATGTTTTATTAAATGCTCGGTATAGTAATATTTCTTTGACTTTTTAATAACCATCTCAAAAACACGTTTATAATTTTTGTAATTAGTTTCATTCTTGAAAGTTTTTTTTTGAGAAATTTATTATTTAGCTGTTGCTTTTTTTTTTTTTTGACGACTTTAAATTCCAGGCGTTATCCATGGATTTAAATAATGATTTTTTTTCACACATTTTGTAACTGTAGGAAAAACCGTATTGTGAAGTTGTTGTAATTTATCAATAAACTTATCGTATGCCTTATCTGTGTGTTCAATGTCAAGGAGGTCATCCCTATTTAAACCTGATAAAAGAGTATTAAAATTTTTCATGGATTTTTCATTTATATTTCGCGTATTTTTTTTAACTTTTTGTGCATAGATGTTATCACAACTTTGTGAGATAAGAAATACAGGGAAGCGATCTGAAATGTCGCAGTTAAATATTTCTGTTTCGATTTTTGATTTGAATTCATTGGTGACTATTTGATCTATAATTGTTATAACTGTTATTGTTGACGTTAAAGAAATTATTTATATTTGTATTTATATGAATCATGTTCAGGTCAAGGTTAAAATCACCTACGAAATAAATGTTTTTGTTTTTGCTTTATGTTTTTAATATGATTTTCGAATTGTTTCATTGAGCCGGAAGGTGGTCTGTATAAAACGTGGATGGTAATGCTTTTTGTGGTTTTATTTATTATTTCCACACATAGTGATTCACAATCATTAGCGGTTGAGCACAAATCTTTTTTTAGCTTGTATAATAAAGAATTACTTAAAAATACACACAAACCCCCTCCTTTCTTCCCAGATCCTCTAAACTGATGAATTCCTTTATAATTTGGTAGCTGAAAATTTGTCTCGATATATTCATCAGTACACCATGTATCGCTGAGACTAATAATTTTAAAATTAAATTTAACCTCGCATAAAAATTGTTTAAATAATTCAAAATTTTTTGAAAAACTCCTAATATTTAAATGCAAAATTGAAAATGAATTTGCATCTGGTCCTTACATTATGTTTTCAGTTTTAGGGTCATAGTATAAAGTAATAATATTTTGAAATCTTTTGTCATTACTAAAAAAATTAATATCCGGTTCAGAATGCTTATCTAGAAGTATCTTATTTTTATTTTGTAATGAATTAAATTCTGAGTTAAGTGTAACATTATCTTCATTCATAAGTAGGGTGTTTTTTATAAACTGTTAAATTATTATTTTTCTGAAAAAAAAAAAAAAATAAGTAAGAAGAAAAAATAAATAAGTAAGAAGAAAAAAAAAAGTTCTAAATATAAATGATAAATTAATTAAGCACTCGCTTTATTTTTCCTTAGTTCTCTAACTAAAAGTTTATCATATTTTATAGAAGAATATTTACCATTTTTTCTATGTATCTTCATTTCTTCTAAGAGTTTTTTCCTTATGACCATTGTTTCAAAAAAGAAGCCTTCGTTGATGTATATTCCTGATCCTTCAAGTCGATTAGATGAATGTAGTACTTTTATTTTGTCTTTGTAATGTAGAATTTTAGCAACAAACAATGATCGGGTGGTTTCGGACATATGTTTGGATGGTGGTTCTGGACAACTTAATCTATTTACACATTAAAAATGAGCAACTTTTTTATATAGGTAATAATACCTTTAGTATAATACACACCCACATAATAGTAATTCATTTAATTTCTATAAAAATACCTTAGATTTGAAAAAAATTGTTTTTAAAGTATTTATTTTCATTAGTAAAAAGCTAATGTTCATATTTCTAAATGATGACACTTTCATTCCCATTCCTTATATATCAGAGGCAATTTTTTAAATGTGTCGAGAAAGTTCCAATACTAATTAATTATATATTATTTTGTGTCACACAAGTAAAAAAGAGGTCAAATTATGGTTAAACTATGTGTCCGGGGCTACCCTTTAACTTTGAAACATCCCTTTTTTTTCAAACATTGTTTTGTATATTATTAAGGTACACAGTAATGGTTTTTTTGTTTCAAATTCAATAAATAAATATTTATACTTTTAATACTTTGTTTTTTGTTGGTATGTGTGTACAATCTATTTTTCTTTAAATGTTCGGGGTTACCCAACTTTTCCCTACTTGTAGGAAAGAGAAAGAGATGCAACTTTATGACGATGGAAAAGAGGCTCAGGCATAGCTGATAGAACGGGTCTAACTATGTTTGATTTGCGCTTTTATACTTTGCCTAGAAGAGAAAGAAGATCATTAAAAGACCAGCCCAAATATGACAACAGTATTTCATACAGGGAAGAATAAGAGATTTGTAGAGGTAGAGAATGGAATCAGGAGTAAGAAAATGGCAAGCACGATATAGAGAAACACCCTGAGCAGATGCTAATTTAGAAATCTGTAGTATACATGGTTTCCATAAAAGGTCAGTAGTAAACAATAATTCAAGAAGACGTAAAGAAGAGGACTCAGTGAGAGAGTTGCCATCAATTAATATAGGAATGTTAATATAGGACAGTATTGTGATAGTTGTTTGTAGTAAATAAATGAGTTTTGAAGGAGTTAATGTTTAGTTAAGTAATAAAAAAAAACTAATTTATACATATTACAGAACGAAATTCAAACTTATAAAAAGAACATTTAGTTATTTACCATTCATCAGCAAGTCAACTAAGAAGAAAAAAAGAAAGTTTAAGACATTCTTTGCAAGGTCATTGCAGATGGCGGTCGTGTTTTTTTAACCGTTAAAAAAAAAAAAGGAAAATCAAAACTTAGTTAATTGTCAATTGTTAAAATAAAGAATTCAAAAATATCAAAAGAAAATGAAGAATAAAAAAAAAAGGCATATTATAAACAATGAAACACTTAAAAAGTAAATGCTCAAAATTAACACTCAAAAAACTAACAAAAGAAAATTCGAACATCGATTTGTCGCTACCAACTTTTCTACACCTTTTTTTTCGCCGAAAATAACAAAAAATTATTTTTATATTTATTTTTTATTTTGTAGACGTTTTTGTGTTTGCATTTTCGTTTTGTAGTTTTTGCTTTCATTTTGTAGTTTTTGTGTTTTGCCTTTTTGTTTGCGAGAAAGTTTGTAATTATTTGTGCTATTGTAGCTAATTATTTTTATTGTTGTTCGCTGTTTTTCTATTTTACTAATTTTTCTATACCTTTTTTTTTCGCCAAAAATAACTGAAGATTGTTATTATTTTTAAATTAATTTAATTTACATATGCTTTTATTTATTATTATTTTTTTGTTTGTTTATTTTATTTAGGTGTCACTAGTTTGCAACTATATGAGCATTTAAAGTTTTAATCATTTATATTTGAAGTCGTACTTATTTTATTTTTTTTTTGTTTAATTTTTAGGTGCCCCAAGAAGTCCTAACGGTCTTGTCACAGGGCACCGCGGAAGTGCATTTAACCAGAAAGTTCACGCCTCCTTCCTTACCGTGACGCGAAAATATGTCCTAAGCTCGTTTCGAACCTGGATCTCCTGCTTATAAAGCAAGCGCTCTAACCACTGCGCCACGGCCGCACAAACATACATCAACTGTTTTTTCTTTTTAACACATTTAATTTCTTTTCCTTTTTAAATATCTATTTTATCATATTATTAATTATTTTATTATTAGCTTTATCATTGTATATTTTATTTTTAAACACTAGGAGGGGGGGGGGGAGGAGCAAGGCGGGGCCGGGGAGACAGGCTCCCACTTTTTTTTTTAAGAAATTATTTTTTGATTTTTTTCTCCCAAAAAATTCTAGATATAGTAGACTTTTTTTTTAAAATTGACGATTGTGCCCTCCCACTTCGAAACCCCTGTCGTCGGCCTGAGTATTTGTATTTTTATTACTTGTTGCTACTACTACTGATAAATTAAGTCACTCTTACAGTCTTACAAGTCTGATCAAAGGAGCGACACCAATTTTTAAATATAATATAAGCAACAATAAGCACAAGGAAATACATTAAAACACATAGAACGTAACCCAGTGGGCATGCGTTGTCCAGGGAACGTCCTTTGGACGTCCGAGAGTCGTCTGACGGACAACGCGTGTCTACTGAGAAACACATAGAACAAACCACAACGGACATACATTAAAAATAAACATGCAGAAATCATAATTCGCAGGTTATAATAATAAAAAAATTAAAAAAATTAAAAAACTGATAATAGTTGAAGTAATAATAAAACTTTTGCTTAAGATAAAGAAAAAGCATTTTAAGTTGTAGTTTTTTAAACTCATTCAAAACGCATACAAATCTCCTGTTCCATTCACCAACGCACTAATAGACAATAGAATGCTTACCATAATTTTAAATTTTATAAGACGATACATTTAGTATTCCATATTTTTTGTAGAGTAGAAACTTACTAGCCCACTTTCTGTGAACAAGTTTATAATGGAAGAGGGTATATTTTTATTTAAGGAGTCAAAAATAAAATTAAAAGATTAGCATACTTTACTAACGCTGGAAAGGTTGGAATGTTATGAATGGTTGGAATGTTATGGAATGGAATGGTTGGAATGTTATGAATGGTTGGAATGTTATGGAATGGAAAGGTTGGAATGTTATGTTTTTTGAAGGGCTTCGATGTATCTGACTTAATTGGTTGGAATTTTATAATTCAAATAGATTGGCGCTGAGACAATAGCAACTTGTTAATGCGATAGTTTTAAACTTGACCCTATACTTGACAACAATAACTAAGATACATATATTTTTTTGGTTTTGACATAACTATACTTGTATTAAAAATTTCTATGAATTCAACATCATTTGAATCTTATTTAAAAAATTACGATAAAGTTATGGATGAACCTAATTTAAAACTAATTGAATTGCAAATTAAAACTAACAAAAGTGCTGGATTTGATAAAATTAACGTAAATGTTGTAAAATCAGCATATAATATAATAGAAGCCAGGGACGATACCTGTTTTAAACTTTCATTTAAAACAGGTATCGTCCCTGAAAATCTAAAAATTGCACGAATCACGCCGATATTTAAGTCCGGAGATGACTCAAATATCTCTAATTATAGGCCTATATCTATTTTACCTTGTTTTTCAAAATTACTTGAAAGAATAATGTACAATAAGTTTTTTAATCACTTATCAGAAAACGACATGCTGTATTCAAAACAATTTGGGTATAAAAAAAAAAATTCAGCGGAACATGCAGTGGTTGAACTATTCAATCAAGTGTCAAATGCATTCAGTAGTAACTACTTTACCTTAGGAGTTTTTATTGGTTTGTCAAAAGTTTTCGATATCGTTAATCATAATATACTAATAATGAAACTTGAACACTATGAGTAAAAAATAACAATTTACTTTGGTTCAAAAGTTTTTTGACCGATAGAAAACAATTTATAGTGTATGAACAAAAACAAACATTCCCGACTGCCGTAACTTGTGAGGTTCCCCAGGGCTTTATTTTAGGACCACTGTTGTTCCTAGTGTACATTAATGATTTAAATTTAGCAACAGACCTATTAAATTGTATTCTTTTCGCAGATGATTCAAATCTTTTTTATTCCCACAGTGATATTAATACACTATTTGAAACAACAAGCGAACAATTTTTGAAAGTTAATGAGTGGTTTAAAAGTAATAAACTTTCTCTAAATGTGGATAAAACCAAATTTATTTTGTTCCACAAAGTAAATAAATTAAAAAATATTCCCACCAAATTGCCTAATCTAATAATCAATAAACACTAACATTAAAAGAGAAAACTTAGTAAACTTTCTAGGCGTAATCTTAGATGAACATTTACGTTGAAGTTTACATATAAAAAGTATTAAAAATAAATGATCAAAAAATTTAGCAATGATATATTAGGCTAAACCATTTTTAAACAGTAGTTCTTTAAAAAGTTTATATTTCTCTTTTATTCATTGTTATTTAATTTACTGCAATATTGCATGGGCAAGTACAAACCATACAAAATTAAAAAAGTTGTACTGTAAACAAAAACACGCGTGCAGAATAATTTTTGGAGCTGATAGAACTGTACCTTGTGACCCTCTTCTGCGTATACTTGGAGCATTAAATATATATAAAATCAACTTACACCAAGTTTTAATGTTCATGTATAAAACAAATATAGGATTATCTCCTATATTTGTTTTATACATATTTCAATCCTATTTTGACAAAATAGTTCATAAATATCCGACAAAATTTTCAAATAACAACTTTATTGTCCCTAAATATAATTCAAAACTAACTTCATATTTAGTTCTTTATCGTGGACCTTACTTGTGGAAAAGGTTTCCCAAAATTGTAAATACACATAAAACTAGTATAGAGCAGTTTAAAAATGAATCAAAGCAGGCATTCTTACTTATGGAGTTTGATATATCTGGTTTTAAATGTTTTTTTTAATTAAAACTCAAATACAAAAAATAATTAATACAAAATTTATGTCACTGAGTGTATCAACATTTGTTTTTTATTACTTTAATTATGGTATTACCTCTATGGCGTTTGCTAATTTATTTACGTTATTTCTATGAAGTATACTAATTTATTTATGTTATTTCCATGGTGTATTTTAATTTATTTACTTTTTATTTTTAAATCTTAGTTTAAATTTTTAAGTTTTAAGCAAATGATAATATCTTATTTATTTTTTCTTATTCACTTGATCTTCGTCTTTCCTTAAATTTTGATTCTTTACATTTTTCTTTAAAAGACAACGAATTGTTATCTATTTTACTTTTGTATTTTTTTTAATAAATAGTTTGTTAACTATAGATATTTAAATATTACGGTTTTTGTAAATACGTGAGAATGGGGCTCGTTGATAAGGCTAAATAAGTCTTCTTCTTGCCCCGCCAATATTTATTTTTATTTATATGCTTTGAAACTGTATATTACACAGCAAAAAAAAAAAAAAAAAAAAAGATGAGATAAGAATAATGAGTAGTAAATATTCTTAAGTGTAACGTTGTGTATTCTTATATGTAGTTATTGGCACAATGACGAATTATTGATAAAATACCGTTAACTTAAATTTCTTGCGTAGCTCATCAATTTGAATGTTTCATGAAAGATTGCAGTCAATTAACACACCATGATATTTAATAACTTTTAAAGGATATAGCCGTTTATTATTAGTTTTGATTTTAATAAACAGCTAAATTTTTCTAAAGTTATTAAATATCTTGGTGCATTTATTTGACTGTATTTTGTGTAATTAATTGACTGCTATCTTTCACGGAACTTTTACATTGTTGAATTAAAAACCAACACGTTTGCAATATATAAATACTAATACTGAAGTTGTTATACTCATTTCGCACACGGTAAAAGTTATGTTTATAAGAAAGTTGATATTATTTGGGAGTTAATTTGTTTAGCCAACAGAGGTTGATTTATTTCACGGGGAGTTAATCTATTTTTAAAAAGTAGCTTAACTACCCTTACACAAAAAAAACAGTGAACTTTTACTGGGAGTTTGTTGGAAATCTAAAAGATCATGGAAATTCACGGAGCTTGCTGTGTTTTCAGCAAAATTTACTGGAAACGATAGATTTTGTTGGGAGTTTATTAGAATTTTAACGAAAATTTCACAGGGTGTCCAGTGATCTAGAACTTCACTGGAAGTTTACAGGGTTTTATGCAAAGTACTTTGCCGTATTTCCAGTTATCAAAACTTTGCTGGAGGTTTACATGAAATCATACTTTTAACATTTACATTGTTTTAACCTTTTTTTTGTATCTGTTGCATTCGTTTTTATTATTATAAATTTTACTCAAACTTTAAAACAAAACATCGGTTGTCGGCTGTTTTTCATTTTTCTTCGCTACATAAAGCGAATGCATGTTTATTTAAAATATAAAAATTGATAACAACAATAATAAACGTCTTTATTATAAAATATTATAAATAATATATGTATTATGTAGTGTTGCATGTAAAGTATAATAATTATTATAGTTTTATACAGTACTTATTTACACAGTTTAATACAGTAAATTTAATACAGTACATATGTATACAATACTGTATATTATATAGTACCATTAAATGATACTATATAAAATGCAGTACTGTATGTACTAAATTTTAATATATACAGTACTGTATATTATTATAATTACTGATATTTATAAATAGTATAATATTCGGCTTATTATAATGATTCATTATGATAAGTCGAATATCATAGTATCTATAAATATTACAATATTATTACTATGACACTATTATTGCATATATTATGTATGCAATACTATATTAAACTGTATATAATATATTATATATAATATAGTTTCTATATCAGGGTCGTTCCAAAGAGATTTTAAAGGAAGGAGGGTGGGGAGGGGGTGATGTACCTGTTTTTTGCCGACTAAGGCCTAGAAAAACTTTTTTGCCGAAAAAAAAAAAGGTCCTTGTTAGCTGACATTTTCCGACTGCCAACTTTAGATCCATTTTGCCGACTCCAGTGTCCAATATGCCGTTACTTTTTATTAATTTGTAAATTTTTATTAATTTATTAAACACTTACATATATGTATATTCAATTATAAGCAATTTTGTTATTTTGTAATAAATGTATTTGTCATCTTTAATGGAGATCTTGCCCTAGATAATGATAGATGTAACCTTTTTATAAATTGATTAAATAATTATTTCGTGATTTATTTGATATACTGTTAAATAATTTTTTAGTTATTAGTTTTATAGATTAAATAATTACTTATTTAGATTGACAAAATAATTATTTAGTAATACTAATTACAATGTGCAATCTTTCTTTAATCTGCTTTTAAAGTAAGACATGGCAGAAAATCTCCAGACAAACTTTATAATACGGAAGAAACTAGCTTATCAACAATACAAGGTTATTAAATGAAAATAATTAATGCAAGGAGTAAAAAATTATTTAGAATGATAACTAGAAGTGAATAAGGGAGTTTAATCATAGTTGTAGCTGGTGTAGCTGCAGTATAGTTCTGTGTCCAACTAATTTATAAACACAAAGTGATGAAGTCAGAAGAGACAAACTTTGCACCACCAGGAACAGTATTTAGTTCTCAAGAAAAAGGTTGGATGTCAAATGATAATGAACTTTTTATTAAAGTTGTTAATCCATTAAAACAATCGAAAGTTTTGCTGATATTAAATATCGTGTTACACATGAAAATAACATAGCATCTATATTCTTAGCACGCGACGCAGAGTTTCATTTTTTTGTTTTGTTTTTGTTGTTGTGTTTATTAATGCGCTCCCTTAGGTCTTTACAGTCTTATCACAGAGCACCGCGGAGGAATATCTAGCCAGGACATTCACCCTTTTCTTTTCAATGTCGTTTATTGTGCTTACGGCAGTGTCCAACCTCGGACTTCTTGGTTCTGAGGCAGAATTCTAAATACTGCGCAACCGCTGCAAATAATCTTGCTACCTCTAAATACTGCACATAAATTTTTTTATCATTTTATTTTCTTTATCAAATTATTCATTCAGATTTTACAGCCTTTTTATTCACTGTAAGTCCTTTTAACAATCTTCATCTTTCTAGAAATATAGTTGAGATGACAAAACTGTCCACAAATAAGTCAAGTTACAAAAAATTTTATATTTCATATTTCTGTTTCAAATTTGTTTAATTTTTCAGAGGTTTCACTTCAAGTAAAATAAACAAAAAAAAAAGATTCCGAACAATACAGGCAGCGGATCTTACTAGCTCTTGGAAATCTTCCAGTTGAGGAATCTGTGCGTTTCATTAAGGAGACCAATTGCCTTGAATGGAACAAAATAGTGCTTTGAAGTATCAAAGTTTATTTCCAACAATGGTTCGGTCAATATAGTCAAATTATGGTTAAAAGCATAATAAGGCTGTATGTCTATACTTTTTAACTCATAAAGGCTTCCACAGTAAAGGCATCTTTGGTTAAAAGAGATTTATGTTTAAGTGCTCTAATTTTGGCAGCTCTTCCTAACTGAGCCTCCTATTGAATTATTTGCCGCTCAAGCAAAATGAATTTCATGTAACTTAAACTTGATTTACTTTCTAGATGTTAAACTTAGTTTATATTTTGAATAAAAGCTATGACTTTAAAGCAAAATTACCGGACATTTTATTAAACTTTGCTCAAGCAAATGTACCATTATGCAAAATTTATGTACTTTTTCTACAGAGAATTTTCCACATCAAAAGTAAATGGTACTTTTATAACCATACCACAAATTTTTACCATAATTTTTTTTGCAATTTTACGACATACTGTTTTGAAGAATTTACTGGTTTCTTTGCTGTGTCAAATAAACGTTTTAAGAAGCCAACTTTGGTTTTTCGAGGCATCATTTTATTCCAATCAAGGTAACTGCCCTACTTAAAAACCATTTTTACAAAGATAAGTGATGATAATTAAACATTAGGAAAGAAACCTAGCAGATGCTGGTGAAATTGATGTAAGTTACAATTTGCTCACAAAAAATTAGCAACACTAAGTTGATTTAAATTTAATAGTGTAAACACAAAAACTGCGTCACTTTATATTATCCCATACGGATACCAAAAATTCAACTTAAGAGAGAGTACAGTAAATTTTTTTATTTTTTATAAAAATAAAAAATATCAAACACCAAAAAAAAATTTTTTTTTGTTGGTGTTTGATAGTTTTATTTATTCTGGCTTATTCAGTGTTCCGGTAATTTAATTATAGTTTTTCTTTTTGGTCCTGTTTCATATGTTTATTAATAATTGAAAATACTTATCTTTTATTTCGTATTCAACATTGCGATAAAATTTAAAAAAAAATGTTTTTATACATTAGAATTTACGGTGTCCAAATAAGTCTATATGAAGAGCCTCCAAAACGCGCTAAGTCACAAAAATAATAACTTTGAGTTTTTACTTCCACATTTGAATAATTAACTTTGAATTTATATCTCCACATTTTATGATTTATTTAAATGTTAGACCAATTAAAAAAATTTTTGGTCCTAAAAATAGACAAAGAAAATCTCAATTTCTGTTGATGCGCAACAAAGAGTAGTTTAGTTTTTTGTTGATTTCTCAAAATTAGTTTACTCGAACATAGCGCGTTTTGCAAATGGGCACCTTATATACTATGATAAAACTATGGATTTAGACATAAAATTAAACTTTCCTTTTAGGCCGGGTGAATAAAAAATTTTTTTTTCGGAGTAGTCGCTCAGCTTTACGTGAATAAAAATTTGAGCAAAATCGCTAAAAGTATTATTTACGTAAAGCTGAGCAATTACTCCAGAAACGCTGAGTAATAGAAATTGTTTTTTTTATTCACCCGGTCTTTTGTATGTAGTTTGAGTTCTCTAAATTAAATCAAGGTAAAACTTTTGTGAAAGAAGCTAAACTTTAAAACCTCCTTGTAAATTTGCTTAATAAAGCTTGTAAAAAAATGCTTATAAAGCCTGTAATAAATCAGTAGTTACGTAGTAACAAAGTATTCTATTTACATATAATTACAATCGGTTTTACAAACTCACGCCAAAAAACATCAATGTTTACATCAAACATCATGCAATTTTAGTTGAAAAAGTGCGCGCTGTAATAGTATTTGAAAACGTGCGCCAAACAATGTTTAATATATAGAATCTAATAAATGCCTAGCATTATTGACGAAAATTAATTAATAAACTACAAATTAAAAAATGTTCGCAAAAAATAAAAATCGAAAATGATTGTCTTTCAGACAACGCAATCTAACAGTCTGTAAGCTTATCAACAATTACTAAATTTTAGAACGACTTTGGACTCTTAAACCATTTTAATGATCGCCTTAATCGAATGGAAAAATTTTCTTCTCTTTACAAACCTCTTCTACTAACTAAGCGAATAGTTAGTGTTTTGATAAGTTTAAAATAAAAACATCACGTGTCGAATTCATTGATCGCATCATTTTAGAATCGATTTTGTGAGCGACATCATTTTATAAAATCTGAGTGTTCTTTTATATACAATTTAAAACATAGAATCTAACTGAGCGCTAAAATCATCAATGTCAGCCATTATATCAGCAAGAATATCATCAGTTTCCTCAAACCTATGTTTGATATATATATATATATATATATATATATATATATATTATATATATATATATATATATATATATATATATATATATATATATATATATATATATATATATATATATATATATATATATACCCACTTATTAGTTAATCTAAATTTTGCTATCAACTAATATTAATTAATTAATTAACTAGTATTAAAGTCGCTAAGAATAAAGTATTACCCTCTGTCTCCCTTTTTTTTTAGAGTAGGTGGTTCTTCGATTTCATCGCTAGGTGGAGAGATCAACTCAGGAGGTGGCAATGGTAAATCCTGACAAGGGGCTGGTAATGAAGATGTTTGTGCCCAAATCATTTTCCTAGGTGGAGGTGGAGGGGTAAAAGATGGCATTTTAGGAGACGTCTCGGAAACTGGTGGTGGAGACACCACTCGCTCTAAAACAGGCTCGAATGGTTGACTAGTTGGTAGTTCATCTAAATATCATATATCAAAACCACAGATATCAGACCGTTTATATCAAAACAAAAAATATACAAACAAATACAACTAAATATATAACGTATAAATTAAATACCAAGAGTAGAGTGAAGTAAAAAATATTTGCAAAAAAAATTTAACATTTAAAAAAGAATTTATGATAAGTTGGTGTTTATGATCATAACTATACAGTCATGGTCATAACTAAATATTTAACTTTTATATATTTTTTTTAATTGTAGTGTTTAAAGTGAAGTTTTTTTAATTGTAGTGTAGTGTAGAACATTAAAAAAAAAAAAAGAAAGAAAGAAAAACTATTTTTTGCAAAGGAAAAACTCAAAAGAAGGAGAAATTATAAGTATTAAAAATGTCATTAAATTACCGTGTATAAAAGTGTATTTATACCGTGTATAAAAATACTATTTATTATATAAAATTAAAAATGGCACTAATAAATTTTTTTTTTAATTTTTTTAAAACCCCGTTTTTTTTTTGTTTTTTTTTAAAACCCCGTTCAAAATTTTCCACACTAAATTTACAACCTCCCTATTAATTTGAAAGGAGGAAATAAATAAACTTAACGTGACTACAAACAAAAAATCTCCAAGTTTAAGGTTTCTAAATTTTTTTCAGGTTTCATTGCTCGTTGGAACTAACTTATTTGAAATTGGTTTCACTAATTTTTACTTTACTGAGGGTAATAGATAAAAAAAACTTTAGCAATTTGAATTTGGACTTATTTATTCATGTGGTAAATTTTCTAATTATTTAATTATGCAAATTACGTATTTTAAAGGTTAAAAAGTTACAAAGGATGATCAAACTTCTGTTAAAAGATCTCATGTAAGAGCTTGGATTCTTACAACAACCTATCGGTTTAAGAAAACCTGTAACTTTAAGATGGTATCATGTCATGTTATTATGTGGTATCATGAAGTATTATGGTTTACAAATATACAACCTCAAACAACACAAAATTAAGACCAGGTAACAACCTAAGATTTTAGGAAACCTGAATAATTAATCAGCATCAGCCAAGCCTATAATGATTTTTAAGGTTATTAGCTTTTAATATAATGAAAAAATAGATATAATAATAAAATGATTATGTTAGACATAATTTGTTTTCAGAACATTGTAAAACTCGCCTAATAAATAAAGAGAACCCAGAATAATATGAATATATGAACATTTGAAGACCTTGAGTGAAAACGTTATATTAAAGTTAGTGTCCCAGCTGCTCTCTATCAACATACTATTTTCAACATCTGAAGCTGTACACAAAAAAGCCAATTGTAAACAATCTAAGTTTCAACATATCCAAGCTTGTTTTGATAAAAAAATAACATATTATTTTAAAAAAACGTTTTTTTAAATATCAAAAAATTCCCTTAGTATAGATTTGTGTCACAAAGTTATACAACTCCAGTGATTAATAGTTATGTACTTCTATTCAACTTTACCTAAGACACTTTTTTACCTGACCTACCTGTTTCAAATACATAGCAAAATGAGGTAAAACATAAATAAAAAGACATACTTGAACTAACACTGCTGGATCTTTTAGGAGGAGCAGGTGGAGGAACCTTTTTAACAGATTGTTTTGGTGGAACTATAGGTGGTGCAGAGGTTACGTCAGAATTTTTACGAATATTGGAGTTTGCTATTGAGCTTGTTCTTGCCATAGTATTTGGTGGACTTGTCATTTGCTCAGCGGAGCTTGTACGCCGTTCCATTTGTTTGAAAAGATCTTTAAAAGAAAAAAGAATTATCAAACTATAACATTTCTAAAGATTTTAGCAATGCTATAAAAATATTTTATTCAGAGACAAGTAACTAGGGACTAGGTCAGAATTCGGCCAAAAATTTTAAGATAAAAACATAAAAAACTTTAATGCTAATAATTCTGAAAATTCAATTTTTTGATTTGTGCTCAATAATAGAAGAATAAAATTGTAAAAACAAGAAAAATACAAACAAGTAAGCTCCAGTATATACATTCTTTTTTGAATATTATATATTAGGAGTGTTCAAAAAAAAATAATTTCAAAACGTGAATACACAAGAAGCCAAATTTCGGGCAAATATAAAAAAAATACATTTACAAAAAAAAACTCCAAAAATATTGACTTTTACATTGTGCTCAAGCACCAAATTACCCCGAAAAATGCCCCAAATTGTTAATAAATTATTTGGCTTTGAGTGCAAGGTAAATCTCAATAATTTGTAATACATTAAAAAATAATTTCAGCACAAATGCGCAAAAAAAGAATTTTGCACAAATACGCAAAAAAAAAAAAAGAACTTTTTATTTTGCATAAACTATGCGAAATCTTTTTTTTATTTTAAATAACACTAATGAAAAAACCAGGATACACAACAATCTGAATAAAAAATTTGGACCATTATGATTACATTAGAAAAAAAATATTGAGATTTACCTTGCACTCAATGCCAAATAATTTAGGAACAATTTGGGCATTTTTCGGGGTATTTTGCCATTTGAGCCCAAAGTAAACGTCAGTATTTTTGGAACTTTTTTTTTTGTAGTCACATTCTTTAAATATTTGCCTCAAATTTGGCTTCTTGTGTATTCGCGTTTTGAAAATTTTATTTTTTACATAGGTTAACAAAAAAGAAAAAGATATATATATATATATATATATATACATATATATATACATATATATATATATATATATATATATATATATATATATATATATATATATATATATATATATATATATATATATATATATATATATATATATATATATATATATATATATAGGCAATTCCACAGCAGAAAATGAAAAAGTAGTCAGATTTTATTCTCTTCGCCAACTTTTAGCAAATGAGTATTGATGTAGATACATGAAAGTTTATTTATAATACTAAAATACTTTAATACTAAAATTAATTAACTTAAGTAATTTTTATGCCTCCGAAAGTTGTTGTTTTTCTCATTGTCGCATGATAAAAAAGGTATCATTGTAAAATGTTATTTTAACCATGAATTTATTTGCATAATCGGAATTAAATTAGTGTAAAAATGGAGCTAACATACTCAAATTGTTGTTGGTCAACTTTATACTTTATAAAATATATATATTTTAAGAAAATAACGAAAGAACTTTTGCAATTTTCATGTAACGTAAGTTAACAAAAACATGATAAAGTTTTGCTTTGTCTAAAATTTAGTTAAAAAGCTTAAGTTTTTAATAATATATGCAAAAGAATATTAAATAAGACATTTTTACATTTAAAGTTTTGAATAACGATGCATAGTTAAAGCACATTTTTATTATAAATTTGTGTAACATAAGTTAAAACTACATGCATTTACTAAAGTTCTGGCACTTTTTTGTTAACAAAATGAATTGCATCATTAAGTAATTATTATTTTGTTGACAAGGTTTTAACTGAAACTTTTTATATTAGGAGAATTTAGAAAAAAATCTTTAATTTTTTTTTTAATATTATTTAAAATTATTTACATTATTATTGCTTTTTTATTTGTTTATGTCTTCTTATTTTATTTGACATAAATAAACATAAATAAATAAAAATAAGAATTATATAAATATTTGTATTTAGACATTACAAAAAAAAAATTTATTTGCTATAATCAGTTAGAATCTAAATAATCAAATAAAAAATCAGTTTGAATCTTTTTTGTTTTTGTTTTCGTAAAACAAACGTTTGTAAATGCAATTATGGGTCATCCATAAAGCACGTCACCCTATATTTGTCATTTCTTAACCCATTCCCTCCTGTCACAAACAATCACATATACCTGAACCCCTCTCCCTCCTAATCTGTGATAGTAATTTTTTCATCAAAAATATTTTAAAAGATTTAAATATAAATATTTTGCAGTATTTTAAAAATTCAACCTAATGAAAATATGCATAAACGTAAGGAGTGTAAGTAAAATCTTTGAAAAACCAAAGATTCTCTTATTTAAATGACTCAAAGAAGTATTAATAAAGTTGTAATACTAAAAGAATTTTTTAAAGTTGCTCTGTTTTCGATTTGATAACTTTTTTTTAAATTTCTTTTGTTAATTAATTTTAATGAATACTTTTTCAATACTTCAATACTTTTACAATTGTTTTGTTATGTAGCTCTAATTTTTAATAATAGATATAAAAAATCCACGATAAATATCGCTCGGTAACGTAAGTGATGTGACATAAGTTAAATATATAGTATCAAAAAAACTAGTTTATTTTCGTTAGCCAGTCACCTCTGATTAAATTTTATACATTTTTTATATTGGCATAGATTTCTTAACATCTTGTGAAAGTTTCTAATACAAAACGCTTTACTGATTCGCAGGAATCTGACCTATAAATTTAAGCAATTTTTACCTTGTTTTCTGTGTAACGCAAGTAAAGTGCCATTTTCAGTAAAGTTTGCTCTCTTTTGGCCAGACTCAAAACTTTTTAGCTCATTTTTTTATATGTAAGTGCTTTAAGGTATAAAAACATTTTTTCTGGTTTTCCAAAAAAAGTTAAACATAATGTTGATGTTTTTTTAGAAAACCATTAAAAAATTATGCGGAAAAGATATTATTGGATTTTTTTATTCTTTAGACTAACAGCTTTCATATAAAAAAGCTCAAAGTTTAAATAGGCAAATATTTGATAAAGTTGTTGCGTGTGTAATATAAGATAAAAATGGAATATATATATACATATATATACAGATATATATATATATATATATATATATATATATATATATATATATATATATATATATATATATATATATATATATATATATATATATATATGGGCAATTATATATATATACATACTATATATATATATATATATATATATATATATATATATATATATATATATATATATATATATATATATATATATATATATATATATATATATATATATATATATATATATATATAGATATATATACATATACATATATATATATATAAAATAAATACAACTTTTTGTTGGTACTCAGAGTTTCATGCCTGGCAGTAGTTATCAGCCATATACTTTTTAATCAAGAAATTAAAAAACTGCTAAAAGTAAAAATTAGGCAATGCAATGGGATCTGATGTCAAAAAATCGATTACATGAAGTCTAACTTTACCCTGTGTCGAATTGACAAAGAAGAAATTTATTTCTATACCGACATTTTAATATAAATTCAACTTTTTTATTTAATAAACCATTGTCATTGTTTGAAATAATTTCATATTTTTCATTAAAGCATAATTTTCATGATTTTGTTGTCAGGTCATACAGGGTCATACGGTTCACATCTTCTAAATTATTTTCATAACCAACTACAGGATTTTTATTATTATCTTTTAAGTTCCAAACTTCTTTTGACAGTTCTGTATTGTTTTTATATTTGGGGATAAATTTTAAGTGGTTGCCATATCTCAGTTTAAAAGGTGTTTCATTAATACCAATGTATGATTTTTTAATTGAAGGTTTATCCGAAGTGATAGTTTCTCGGCATACAATGTTGTTGGTCAAGCAGTTATTGAATAAAGAACAATTGTTTTTATTAAGGCAGTTGCGGCTATTTTTATTAATGGTTGGATTTTAGTTTAGGATGTGCTTGTTGTGTAAATTTATTACTGATTTCATGTTCGGCATACAACTGTAGCTGATTTTCACACTGTTCTTGTTGAATATTTTATGTAGTTTGTGGTTAATTGAAAAATGTTTGACAATTAAGTTTAAAAAGCATTTTCCTATATTTGCAGTGACATTTATGCTAAAAGGAGCGCTGTACTAGATTATTTTGCACAAACAGTTTTTCTTTTGTTGTTTTAAGTTAGGTTGGTAAGATAGATGTTTATAACCAGAGTTTCGTAATGCTTCATTATAAGTAAATAAAGATTTCTTAAACACTTCTTACTGCTGGAATTTGCGGACAATCTCAGTTCAACTTTTCAAGGTAGTTGCTTTATGTATGTAGTTTAAAGTATTATTTTTAAAAGCATTTTTAAAAACTGCTAATCTGTCAACGCGGTATAAGCCAAAGTCATATCTATTATAAAAATTAGAAATTCAAAAAAAAAATGAATATCCCAACAAACTCAAATATCTCTGCACCATCAAAAGCACCCATTGTAACGTCAAACAAACTGCTCAATTTTTTCATCCAAACCTTATTATTAAACAGTAACAATTACCTTGCACGAATAATAATTGACTTATGTTCTTTGCTTATAGTGAGATGTTTTTCTGCAAAACTGATAGAGTCATTAGAGGGTTTTATTTTTTAAATCAGAGTTTGATTTGGAGAGAATGTTTTTACTAATTCTAACAATTTAATTTTTTGCCGTGTTTATTAGTCTAATTGTTGGATTGTTTGTAAAATTAGTTATATGGTCTTTTAACATTATGAAGCAATTAGAAGATGCATTAATGTCAATTTTGTTAAAAATAGCTAAAAAAAAAAAAAAAAAAAAAAAAGTATCTTTAAAAAATTTCTTTGTTTATTTTATCTTTTATTTTTAAATTAGCTACTTTGTAGGTAGAGGTAATAGCGCTTGTCAACAAGTGGTTATAACTGTCTTTTGATAAATTATACAGATTAGAAGTTTTATCAGCATAGGCATAAGTTAAGTTAGATTTGAGGATGTTGAAAATATTGCTTTTTAGTATACTTTGAAAACTGTTGGTTACTTTGCGAAACTTGATGCTTTTTATTAGCTCTAATAAATCGCTTTCGAAAGCTAACAATTCATTAATTTGCTTTGGACTATGCGGTGTTTTTAACTATATTTAAAATCATACTTTGCAAACTACTGTTCAGAAAGAAAAAAGCCTTCCATCGCATTCTCTTGATCAAGATTTCTGTTTTGTCTAATTATTTCATTTTATAGTCTTTGTTAGATGGAATCAGAATATTCTTGACTGAATATTTCAAATTTATTTTCTTCATTCAGGTTTTTAATTTCTTGATTTAAAAATATATGGCTGATGATTGCCGCTAGGCATGAAACTAGTACCAACAAAAAGTTGTATTTTTTTCATTTTAATTTTTACTAAATATATCAAATCTATTATATAAAACATTTGTTTTTATAATATTGATCACTGTTAAACAAACAAGAGATTTTTTTGTATATTATTGTACAAAAAATATTATACAAAATATATATATATATATATATATATATATATATATATATATATATATATATATATATATTTAAATTTTAGCGGAAATTTAGAATGGGACATTAAAAATAAAACACATTAACGTAAAATTAAATAACATTGATTTTATGTTAACTTTATATTATTTATTATAATTAAGTTAGAAAATTTTATATTTGTTTAAGGAACATGAATGCAGTTAAGATTAAGCAAAACATATTGAAAAAGATTTATTTAACCAACTGAACATCTAAAAATTATCAAAGACAGTTGGTTAAACAAATTGTGTCACATTTTTTAAATAATCATTTAAAATTTTATACTTACAAAATCTCAAAAATAATAATACAAAATTCAGCGTGTATGTTTAGATATTTTGTTTCAAACAATCAAACCATACAACCCTATTCTCTTGGGGTTTGATTTTTTTTAATGGTTTTTTAACCATACTTTCTAACCAACTTTATAAAAAATGATAAAACTCAAATTTTTAAGGTCTAACTCCCAGTGGTTTCTGACTAATGATTGTTTCAATTTTATTTATAAAATCAAATATTCAAATGAACATAAAATAGAAATCTTGGTCAATCTTATAGATTAGAACTCAAATACACAAATTAAAAGAATTTAAATGTAAAACCCAGAAATCTATTTTTAATATTTCAAATTTGATAAATATGTTTAAGCAACCTTCAAGAAAAATCTTTTTCTGCAAAATACATAACTCTGTAAATTGTTTTACTTTTGTACTAAAAATATACTACACATAATTAAAAGTTATTTAAACATAACTTTTTTTTTAATTAATATTTAAATTATTTCAAATAATTTATATTGTAGTTTAAATAAAGCATAGAAAAATCCAAAACAAAATCCCAAACTTTTTTGAGTTAATTAAATTGTTTAAACTGCTAGGATTTTTTTTTATTATTTTTTCCCTATTAAATTTTATTTATTTGTAAATTAAATTAGTGTGCATGCCAACAATGAAATTAATTTTAAAAAGTTAAATCAATTAATGAACTTATACATGATTTTTCTACACTTAATGTAAAGTAATCATGTATATTGATATTCAAGATAAATAGTCTTGTAACAAGTCTGGTTTAACTGCCTAAAACAAATACAGCCTTATTCCTACAACAGAATTTTGAGAAATATAAAATCAATGTTTATTTGTCTAGCTTTTCCGTTTCTCAAAGCGAATCAAATTTAAAAAAAATCAGACTGTAAAAGTTGCAATTAATGCTATCTAAATTATATTACAATATTATATAATTTATGACATAATTAATGATACATAAATTATGTATCTAATATTTCTGGATTAGCAAATTAATAAGTTTTTTTTTATTTTATTTTTTTTAAACATCTTTGCTTCCAACAAGGCTGCAAGCAACCACTAATTAAAGTTGGAAGTTACTGGAAGAGAAAAGATAAAGATGATAGAGCATAATAACGATTGGCAGATGACTTAAAGGATTGCAAATTATATGAATCAAGAAAGCAAGATGAAGGAAGCAAATTCCAAAGGACTGATGTTCAAGGAAAAAAACTAGATGAATAAGAATTTTTGGAGCACCTAGGAACAGTCACAGAAAAAGGATGAGACTTAATTGAATGACAAGTAACACGAGAATGAACTTTAGTAGATTTGGCACAGGAGATGCTAGCTCTTTAGAGCAGTGCCCATTATAGTATTTGTAGAAAAGAGAAAGAGAAGCAACATTACGACAATGTGATAATGGTTGGAGGTTGGCTGCAAGACCAGGCCCAATTATGTTTACAATGCGTTTTTGCACCTTGTCTAAAAGAGAAAGGGCATCATTAGAAGATCAGCCTCAGATATGGCAACAGCATTCCTTACAAGGCCAGATTTGAGATTTATAGAAATAGAGAATAGAATCTGAAGTAAGAAAGTGTAGAGCTCGATAAAGAGATGCAACCTTAGCAGATGCTAATTTTGCAACAGATTTGATATATGGTTTCCAAGAAAGATCAGAATTAATAGTTAATCCTAGAAGATGAAGAGTGGATGACTCATCGAGTACATTACCTTTCATAAATATAGAAAGATCTAAATTATTGCACTAACGATTGGCTGAAAAAAATTGAGTTTTATCTGTATCGAAGTTCACCAACCACTGTGTAGTACTTTAAAGTACTTTTAACAAAATAATTTTTACATAAGTATATAAGTCCATATTAGTATCTTAGATTGGAATGCAAAAAACGAACTTTAAATTTAAAGTTTGTAATTAAAATCTTATAATCTTTTTATTAAAAAAATATAAAAATTATAAAAAAGCTATAAAAAAGTAATAATTAAAATGTTTAATTACAATAAGAAAATAAAAATAAAAACATTTTTTCAGTAAAACTTTTATATAGCTCTTTGTCACATTTTTTATCAAACAAGTAATGTTGTTAATAAATGAATGGCTAATGTGAATACACAAAGACAACGCTCATCTAAAGGATTTTTTTACTGTAAATGACACTTGTTATGTATATATTCTTGTAATATTTGCATAACAAACATATACTTTTAACAAATATAAAACCAAATTTTGTTTTTAACGAGCAATTTTTTAAATGAATTAAGAGATAGCTAGCACAAAAACCAAAAGCTCTTGTAAGAAGCTGTTTAGAGGAGCAGCTTGCATGACTTGCCATGTTTGTTTAAGGAGAGCTTTTCTCCGCTTTTGCGCTTATATACTACCACCAAGTCCTGTTTATATACTTATACTTATAATTATATTATCAACATTATCTTATAAGTATAAACTGTACTTATAATAATATTATAAGTATAGTATATATATTATATGTATATAATATTATTATATACATATAATGTATATAATAATATTATACACATTATATGTATATAATATTACTATATACATATAATGTATATAATAATATTATATACATATACTATATTATTATATTATACTAGTATATACATTTATAAAATGATTATATTTATAAAAATATAAATATTTATATAATACTATAGAGGATATATATTATCATATTGCTTATATCTATAAACAGTATTTTTTAATTTTTTAGATTTTACGAACTTTAAAGACTTCCTGGCTATATTGGAACAATAGGGAGAAAATGCAGAATTTTATCTAAACAGAAAAAGATTTCTTTGAACTGTCAGGTAGTGAGCGGAAACTTTCGGCTTCGGCCAAAACCGAAACCAAAATTTCTGCTTCAACAATTTTTTTACTTTTCCTGTTTCGGCCGAAATTTCGGTTCAAACCGCAACCGAAATGAACCGAAACTTTTATAAGACTTTTTTTAAGTTTTAATTTAGAGTGGGATCATGACGGTTTCCTAATTGTAATCATTTGTTAGTAAATCAATTTTTAATTATAACAATTGTAGAAATTTTAATTGAAATCACGTTACATAATAGTTTTAAGTTACTATTCTCAAATCATTCTTAAAATGAATTAACATTTAAGTAAAGCAACTCAAACTAATAGTTTCATCAAATGTTTCTCAGTGCTAAATTTTACAATGGAAAATAATCGATAAAAAACTGGTTTATGGAATCATTTTACTGTGACATGTAGTGATTTCAAATACGGAACTTGCAGTATCTGCAATTTGAAAATATCTCGTGGATCGCACAATCCAAAACTTCAATCACTTAGCGGACTTTCATCACATTTAAGAAGTCGTTTACTCTAAAAAATCTCCTAACTGAAAAAGCAATACTCACAACTACCGGCAGTCCTGAAAATATACCAACTTCAGATCAAGTTGAGCCTTTTACAATTAAAAAAAGAACAATACCCTTATTTGACGCCAGAACAAAACGACAGAGGGTTGAAATGTTGCAATTTGCAATGCCTGGTTGGGTTGACAATATCTAAAAAATTGATTCAAACTCCGAAGAAGGTCTGAAGTTTCATAGATTTATATTAGAAAACAACATTAAAAGCAAAGTTTGGTTTGGCAAAAGTAGCAAAGAGATTCCTTAGACCTCGACCAACATCTACCGAAGTAAAAAGGTTGTTTTTAACTGCTGGAGACATTCTTTCAAATGAAAGAAACAGACTTTTGCCAGAAAACATGAAAAAAAATGTATTCCGCAGAGAAAACACTTCAATTATTACCTTTAATTATTTAAATGTCTTGACATATTATAGTTTTTATCAAACTATGTTTCATGGTGATTGCTTAGGTATATGTAAAATAGTTTTTTGCTTTAATTCGGTGATCATAAAAGGTTCAGGGATTTTAAACATTCTTTTTCAAATTTTGGCTGAAATTTCGGTTTCGGCCAAATTTCGGTTTCAGCTGAAATTTCGATTTCGGTTTCGGCTACGGCTTCACTGAATTGAAATTTCGGTACTTTTGGTTTCGGCTCAAATTTCGGTTTCGGTCAATCACTACTGTCAGGTAATTAAAGGTCCTTTAAAAAAAAAATTTTGGTTGCTTGTATTCAATGGGCTAGATGTGTTCAAGGATCACAAGCTTTAACAAACTCAGCCATAAAACAGGTTTTAGAAGCTCATCAGCACATCCATGTTATAGGGGACAATGTCATATTTATCAGCACAAAGTGGAATTTTGTTTTAGAATTTTAAAAAAAGATTTGTTTGCAATATCTCTTCACAAAAAAACTAATAAATTTTATAGACATTGTTTTTACTTTGCTTTACAACATTGCCTTTCTATAAATTAAACAAATTGATCTTTGGGTATATAATGATATGTTAAATTATTATCTACATCGAGGAAAAACAAAAAGCAATTTAAATAACGACTTGATTTTTTTAATAAATATTTAGCTTGTCAAAAAATAAAAACATAAATAATTGAAAAGTATCAACAAAGAAAATCTTTTTTATTGATAAAGCAAATAAAAAAATCTGAAGAAAAAAACTATTAACTTGTGAAATAAAAATAACATTCAAAAACATAGAAATACTCTAATAAAAAAATCCCTAAAATTGTATTCATTAAAATGGTGCATTAATATGTAACATTGTCAATACATTTGGTAAATTTTTATTTTAATGTCATGTTACTTTTGTTATCTTTTTGGCTTTTCTGGTACTTCAAGTTTTCTGATAATTTTAGAAGACCTGACTTCAAATATGAACTTTAGTGACTCATTTGGTTATTTGGTATATAGAAATATTGGTATTGTGAAATGCAATATGTAAAGGACAAGAAAGCAAAGTTTGTTTTGAATCAATAGATGTATCCTAAAAATGTACTTATGGAATAACCTTAAAGTTTTTTAAAAAATTTAATAAAAATTCTGAGATTGCAATATCCCTGCAAAATTCTAAAATAGAATTAAATGATTTTGTGGCAATATTTGCAGAATGTTATCTCTTGTTATAGTATTAGAGTTTGATTAGGCCAGTTTCACCAGTCTTTATTTTCTCTCTTTAACTAAAATACAAAAAATAAATAGGTTTATTTAGCCGAAATTAATTGCTTATATTATAAACCTAATGAATGCAAAGAATTTTTTTTCTAAATTCTATATATTGAACCAAATGGCCACACTCTTCCTGTCACTTCAATGATACAAGTCAGCAAAAAATGAGGGGCAATTTTTTGCAAAGCATCCTTATTTGACATAAGTATAAATATACAAATGTTTAAAGTTTGCCCTGTGTCTTGGGTTAGCTATCTCAAAGACCAAAAAATGCTGGATCCACCCCTGATCTATACAGATTTTGATCCTATCATTCTACTTGTTAACCATTATAACAATAAGGTTTTGTTGTTCATTAGATGAAATCTAACTCGTGTTAACCATTTTCTTACTACTGATTTTGTTCTCTACCTCTATATATATCATACTTGACCTGATACTGAAAACTGTTGTCATAATTTTTTATTAAATTTCTGCTTTAAACTTCCAACATAATTAGTGTTTGCTTGCAGTCCAGTTAAATTTTATCTTTTAATAAAAATTTTAATAAGAAAAATGAATAATAACAAACTTATGTTCAAAATATATGCTTTGTTGATAACCGCATAGCATATATGCTATTTGAATGTTAAACAGCTGTTATGCCATAGTTACAGCTGTTATGCCATAGTTACAGCTGTTATGCCATAGTTACAGCTTTGGACTAAATAGAAGGTAAAACAAGCATGTTCAATAAAGGCGTTTTTTATTAAATTACCAAGTTTTATTAAATTAAAAACCAAAAGCAAAATTTTTTTTTTTGGTATAATTTTTTAATATATTTAAAAAGTATAAAACGCATATATTATTTAAAAATATACAGTTAATTTACTTTATTTAAAAGGTTTTCCCTTAACAAATACTCTCCAGCTATTGATTGCAAAGTTTTTTTCCAATTCCGTTTTCAAATTAAAGTCTTTTAAGTTTTTCAAGTTTGACTTTCTCAAACGCAATCTTGAAACTTTCAAGTTTTGTTTACGCATTTGCTTAAGCTTTTTTTTTAAGTCTAACTTGACAAAGTCAGACTTCAAAGTTTAAGCCAAACTTCACTCAAGTTTGCTTCTTGCATTCCACCTTTCGTCTGTGAATAAATGTATTTGTGTCATTGTGAAAAGAAAAAAAAAAGGACAATTGCAATATTTTTAAAATGTATAAAAATCTGTAAAAGTATGCAATGAATACGTATCTTAAACATGCTCTTTTATTTACATTAGATGTAAGTTTTACCTAAGATGAACTTATGCAATAGTTGAAATCAGATGTGCCAGTAGTATACCCTAATAAAAATGAAGCAGATGAAGTATTCTTATTTTTAAATGACTCTCAAAAAGGCTGCAAACAACCACTATTAGGGTGTGGTTGAAAACAAAGAAGGGAGTTAAAAAGCAAGAAAGTGGTTGACAGAAGATCTTGAAAAACTGTAAACTGTATGAGCCAGAAAAACATGAAGCCAGGAAAAAATTCTAAAGCACAGATGTTTAAGGAAAAAAAACTAAGCAAATAAAAATTTTTAACTAACAGTATTGAAGCAACAACAGTAAAAGGATGCCACTTAAATGAATGCTGAGTTGTGTGGAAACAAGTTTTGGTTGATGGAACATACATTGATAGCTTGCTTTAGAAGCGATCATGATAGTATTTGTAGAAAAAGAAAGAGATGCTTACAAAAATGGAACAGAGGTTCATGAAACAGAGGCTCAAGCTCTGCAGCTAAAGCAGGTCAGAAAGATCATTAATTTAGATAAAGAATAATACAGGACCAAAAATGGAACTTTTGGCACACCAGAAATTAGTGAAAATAAATCAGTGTTGTTATCAAAGGTAACTTTATTACTGTGGTTAATAAGTAATTACTCAATATCTTCACACCATATGAAGCAAGCTTATGGAGAAGACCAGCACGCCAGACACTATCAAAAGCCTTTAATATATCATGAGCAAAAACCTTAATGATTCTATTTAATACACAATAAAATTTTAATTATACCAGTTGAAAGGTCAGCAGTAGATCAAGAGAAATCTTATTTGTCAGAGGGTAATTTAATAGATCTAAGATATTAAATGTTACTTAATTAAAGATTCAAATATTTTACTATTAATAATAAAAAGATTGATTGTGCGATAGTCAGAGGGGTCAGAAAAAGACTTTTTTAACTGAATTCTCAAGAACAGTTGAAATTTATACAACCAAATCTAAACATTTTTTTAAGTCAAAAAAGGATGTTTATTAAGTTGATGTGACCAATCACCAATGTAATAACACTAAATGTACTAAGAAAAGGCAAATTTTATGAAATTTCAAAAACGAAAAGATTTTAACAAAATCAAAAATGTAATTTGTAAACTATTATTTTGTAATGTACTTGAAAAATTTTTCATTATAGGTATTAATAACCATATATTTTGCAGAATAATATTTTTTTCATTCGGACTTTTTCATTCATTCATTTTATCGGACTCCAAACATATATTAAATATTCTGGACTCCAAACATATGCAAATTAAATTTAAATATTTTCAGTTACCATTATTAATACCATTATTTTTTAATTAACATTAAAATTAACTAAGGTTAACTTTGAATAACTTGAAAACTAAGGTATTTGTTTAGTTGTCTGTTTATTGTAAATTTGATTTTTGAGGTAAAAAGTACAAATTTGAAAATAGCATAAACTGACTAAAACAATTAAAACATTCATAACTCAGGAAATCCTGGGAGTTGAAACACCTGGGAGACCTAGCAATTTTGAGGTATGTCTTCTTTTATAATTTACTAACATAAGAATTGAAATATAAGGAAAATGCTAGAACACAAGTTTGCATTTAAAAATAAAATTGGTCATCTTGACATCAACTTGTTACAGTTATATTCTTGTTGAAACCTACTGTTGTTAAAATCTTCATTAAATAAATAAAACAGTAAAACAAACAAACTGAATGCTCAGCAAAATAAACAAAATTATGTTTAATGCAACTATTTAATAATAAAAGAACCCTTAGCATAATACTAATAGTTTTTTTTAATGTTGACATGTATAAATTACAGAAAGCGTTATTTTGTTTTATTTTTAAAACATTTAATTACACAATCTTATAAAAATAGTAATTTTATTAAGTGTAATTTTATTATAAAATATTTATAACTTTATTAATATAACTTCGATATATATAAAATATAAACATATAGTTCCATTAAAGCAACAAAACATAAACATTATTACATATTTCCTGTTGAAACTTTCAAACAAATGGCTGACTAACTAAAGTTAACTACCAAAAATTCACATATAAAAAATTTTAAAAAATAAAAATAAGGAAAATAAAAAAATAGTAATATATATATTTTTAAATAATAATAAATAAATAAATAAATATATATATATATATAAACTTTAAATTTTTATAAATAATGTAAACTTAATGGTACCTCTAGATTTTGATGACGTAACTTCTTCACTCTGATCACCTTGCAACTCTCCTGGAAGTGAGTTTACTGATCCTTTTCTCAAATTAACAAAAGCATCAGCAGAATTATTTATAGTTTCATTTATAGGTTTGACTGACGGCTTAGGTTTTGGAACAGGAGCAGGCACAGGTTTTTTTGAAGTATGTGAAATACGCTGAATACTATTTTCTTGAATACTAGATGGTGGAGGTGGAGGAGGCAAATCATCAACAGATGGAGACATTTTGTTATTACTTAGATTGCTAATATAACCACTAGTTTTAGATGTATCAGACCGAAAACTACTATTTCTTATTGGATTTGCTAAAACAAAAATTTAATACAAAACCAAAAATAACTTATAATAAACAAAGCAAACAAAAGAACATTAAAATTTAAATTTAAAATTATAATCAAAAAATAACAGTAAATAAAAATTTATGATAACTTCAATGTTTTAATTTTGTTAGTTTAAAAAGTTAAAACAATTATAAAAACTTTTTTTTTCTTCTTTTCTATTTTTTTCAACTATATAATATAAAAATATATTAAATATATATTTATAACATACTTAATAGTTTAATTTAAAAGTTTATTTATAACATATTTAATTCAAATTAAATATGTTATAAATAAACTTTTAAACAAAACAACATGCACAAAGTTTAATCAGTTAATTTTTGCAAAACACATTTTATAAGTTAAGCAAATGTTTATAAATGTTTTGAATTGCAAATTTGTTTAATTGCAAGAAGAAGGAAAAAAAAAGTAATTAAAATACCTTGGTGTTAAATGCTATCACTTTAAAAAAGTAATTACTAGATAATAATAAATTAAAATAATGCATTAAAGCAATACATTAAAATAGTAAAAAAAAATACATTAATAAAACCTACTTCAACACTCTTAAATACACATTTAACATATTCTGTAAAACTATTACATTTTTTAACATTTATTTATATAAAAATCATCCACAAATATAAAGCTTCTCATAGAAAGCTTTTTTGAAAAAAAATTATTATAGAAAACTTTTTTAAAAAAAGCTAATTATCTGCACATTTTTTCAAATAAAAGTAAAGAAATGAAAAACACACTTGATGAGTTAAGGTCATAAGATTAATAGAAATAAATAACTTTTAGCAAATAACAAAATGTCCTTTACTACTCAATTTAAAAAATATTATCTTTTTAAAATGTTTTAATGTAGTTGATTGTTTTGTTTTCCCTATCATGAGTTTTTTTTTTATCTCCAATATAGTCTTTTATAATACCATTTTGAGTAACAAACCATGAGCATGTGTAAAAAATCACACAGGAAACTGAATTGTCAATAGACCTACAATTTTTTATTTTAAACTTACACTCTTTTACATTATTTGATTCCAAAAGTTAAATTCATTAAAATAAAAAAGCTAAATAATTAATATTTAAGCATTGTATATTAGTTTAAAAGAATTAAAAATAATTTAGAGCTATTACATGTTTAATCAAAAAAATAATTTTAACATTGTTCTTTAAAAATTATTGTAAAAATTATTGTTCTTTAAAATTAAAAGTATCTTGTTGTCAATTTGTTTTAAGTAATTTTTAATAGTTTAATACTTTTTGTCTTGTTTAATACAATATCTTGTTGTCAATTTGTTTTAAGTAATTTTTAATAGTTTAATTTTTAATACTTTTTGTCTTGTTTAATAATTTTTACTTTTTTTTACTTAAAATTTTTTTGTCTTGTTTAATACAATATGTAACAAAACAAAATTCTAAAAAATAAAATAAAAAAATAAAAACATTTAAAACCAATTAAATAATAACTTGAGAAAATGTTTAATCAAAATAAAATATATTTTTTATTATATAAGTATATATTTATATATATATATAAATATATATTTTAAAACTGTATACATTTAATATCTAAAACAACTAAGTTAAAACTACAAACACGGCATATGAGAATGAACATGATATTTATGAATTTTAAACATGTCAACAATGAATTAACTCATTTAACTTCAACACAGTTATGAGATTACACAAAGCTGTTATTAAATTGTTATACAAACATTAAAGACAAAAGCTTAATGATTGTTTAATGACAATATAATGTAAACCAATAATATACTTTTTTTAAAACCATGTTATATTTTGAAAGTTGAAAAACATGTATTGCAAAAAACATTAAAAAGATTTTTATTAATATATATATATATATATATTTTATTTTCAAAAATAAAAATAAGTAAAAAATTACACAAAACATTTGATGCAAGCTTACAATTTTTTCATGAAAATGTTTTTAACAACAATGTATTTAAATAAACTAAAATAATTCTTAACACAAATATTAGTTATGAAAACAAGATAAAAGCCAGCAAAAAAAAAAATGGTAACAATAAAAAATGGTAACAATAAAAAAAAGTTTAATAAAATAAATAAATAAAAAACAATAAAAAAAAGAAATAAAAACAATAAAAAGAAAAAAAAACAATACAAAAAAATTAAATCTCATTCAAGTTAAATTTCATTATTTCTCTTTTATAAAATTACATATATAAAAAAATGAAAATAAAGAAATTCAATACATATATACATTCTTTCATTTAACTAAGGTAATATTTATAAATAATTAAATTATGTATCCAATAACAACAGTATTAATATTTAATTAAGAGTTAAGTAAGCATTGTTATATTTAAGTATTATAAAATACTAGAAAAAAATATAAAAGTACATAAATAATTTAATAAAACAATTTAAAAATATTATACCTTTAACTGCTCTGTCTAAAATATCTGTAAGCTCCAGATCATGTAAGCGTTGTACAGCCATTAAAAGTTTTTTTTGGTGACCAATTGTTTTGATATCAATCATATCCAAGTCACTTTTGTCCAAATCTTTGATAAAGTCTATATCATCAAACCCTCCCTCAACGAAATTTGATTCATATTGCAAAAGGTTTAGATTGGACAACCACTCCCTAACATTTTCCTCGAAGAAATAATTGACTTAATTAGAAAAACAATTATCTAACTTAGAAATTTTTTATTCTGATTATAATAAACAGCATTAAATATATAATATTATATAATGAATATTATATAATATATGAAAAAATAAATCCATGCTGGTTATGTTGGAAAAATAGAGATAAAGATGGAGAGACACGCATATTAAAATAATAATTTATTTATTTATAATAATAATAACAATAATAATAATAATAATAATAATAATAACAATAACAATAATAATAATGACAGAATAGTACAAAGGACTGAAACAAAATTAGTATTAAAAAAGTACACACAAATTAGAGTAAAAAAAAAGTACCACAAAAGTTTGTATAAAAAAGATATTAAAAAAAAAAAGGTATAAAAATGATATAAAAAGGGAAGAACAGGACTAAAAATAAAGTGAACAAAATTTGAAATATTTTTGGTTTTAATAAATGTGTAGAAGGGTAGAAAATCTAATCTAATATTTAAACTTACTGGTTTTTCATTTGGTAGTAAATTGTTGGCAGGAAGTCTAGCTATTTCGGATAATAATTTCTTTCGGTGACCAGTTTTCATAATTTCTAGAGAGTTTAAATCCTAAGAAACAAAGTGTTTAATATTAAAATTAAAAAAACATGCACAACGTTGATTAATAAATGTTCCATGACCAATAACCATGATATTCTCAAGCAAACATGTCTGATCATGGCAAACACATTGAATGCAACACTGCGCTTATGTTAAGTAGAATTTATTAAAATTTATATTTTAATAAATTCTACTTAACATATTAACCATTAAATATTTTTTAACAGTAAACATCTAAGAAAACAACAAAATCTTAAAAAAACTTTGTTAAAAAGCCACAAAATGAAATATTATGTTTAATATTGAAAAATATTATTTAAAAAATTAATAATACAATATAATGTATTTTAATTATACAAAATATTATTATACTTTTGTAACTAAAAAAAATTAACTTTTTTTAAGATTAAAAAAATTAACTAATTTTTTTAAGATTAAAAAGGTAAAATTAACTTCTTTCATACATATCTTTATTAAAATTTCATAAATTTTTCATACATGACATTTTAACAAAAAAATTCCTCAAACAAATTTATGAGTTCAGCCAATGATATGAATTAAAACTTGAAATTAAAAATAAGACTAACCTCAGGTGTAATGGCGTGTATGCTAGTCATGTCAAAACCATTTGTTATAAAATGATCAAAGTAATAAGTCAGTTTAAGTTCATTTAACCAATCCAGTACTTGTTTTTCTGCCTAATAAGAGCATTCACAGCAATTTACTAACTGAACTAATTTTTTATATGTTAAACTACATAATGCATTATGTTCCATATCTGAATATTAGTTTATAAAATGAACAACCTTTTAAGAATTTTCCTAAATGTGAGCTAGAACTTTCTTACCTTGTATGAAAAAAAGAAAAAAAGTTTAAGTATAAACTATTTTCAATCGAATTACTTACATTATTGGATGGTTCAGGTTCTAAACAAACATTGAGAAAAGTTTTTTTTTTTTTTATTACAAACTAATACAAACAAAAATAACAAATTAATACAAATAATATTGAAGTAATTAAATTTGTTGTTACCTTTATCATTATTTTGGTTTGAGTAGTATGTATCATCCTGGTTTTCATAATTTGAACTGACTCGATAGTTTAGTGGAGGAGATGGTGAAAAGGAACTATTAGTAGTTGAAGTTCTACCACCATCATAACAATCATTATATGATTTTTCATGACCATTTGCAAGGCTATGAATTTTTTCATAAAACTTATTTGAAGGATATTGAATTCTGTCTGTCAGTTCATCGTGATTTGCTTGGTGGTCATTTATTTCTAAAGAGCTTGACGAAGTAGTGCACATGGAGCCATAATCACTTGTTGGTACAATCTGTGATGGTCTTAAGTGAAAATCTTGTGCTGGTGGTGAAAAGCATCCGGACATATCTTCATAATTACAAATAAGATTGTGATCTTTACTTTTAAAATACTTTATTTGGCTTGATTTGATCACAGGGGATTCTGAATTATTTTCCTTGCTGGTATTGTTCAATGAAGGAGACATATTATTTTTAGTAACTTCTTTAGGACTATCATTACAAACAATATGACAAACATCTGTGTATACTGTATCTGATGCAGGAATATGTACTAATGGAGATGTCCCGGGTGGGATCTCAATAGACGAATAGAGACTTTTTGGATTGGAAACATGCTAAAAAGATTTATAATTTTTTAAAAATATGATAAACATTTATATGAAGTACAGGCGTAAAATTTAAAAACTATTTGAGATACAGGTTGATATAATTGTTTATATATCTAAAACTAAAAGATATTGTATTAAGATCACATCTTCACCTTTTAGTCAGTTATATCAACAATCATATCAACCAAAAAAATATTTTATACTAACTTTGAACTAAAACAAAAAACAAACTTTTTCAAACATATTTATAATTTAAAGAATTTTAAATTATGAAAGTTTTAACCCCCTAAAATAAATTAATAATTAAATTTTTCCTGAAAAATTAATTTTATTTTTTTGTGAAATAAGATTTGGTTCTCCCTGTTCTAACAAACAAATCCCTTTTGTTTTAATAAATAATAAAAATTATAATAAATAATTACATTTAGTCTCTTTAAATTATCTGGGCGAGGCGATCCACTGCTATACACTCTTGCTCTGAATCTTTTGATTTCATCTGAGTTCATACGTGAAGTATGACCATTCATTGATTTACTTTGTCGTAGTGAAGGTGATAAGGGTTTTTCAGGTGATAGATTTGCTTTATATAACTTTGGTGATAACGGAGGTTGATTTGTTTCATCACTTGATGTTTGCTTTTCGATCGACCTGTTGCTTTTAAAACTATTTAAATGAGTGAGTACATTACCACCAGCTGTTTGCTTAATTACAGGAGTACTGCATTCAGTATTTGCTAAAAACATTAAATAATTCTGCAAATTAAAAACTTTATGAAAGTCTACTTTATTAAATTTAATTTTTTTTTACAATTTTAAATAAAACATGATTATTAAAAAAAATCTGCTTTTAAAAAAATGTCAATTTACCTTTAGCCAAAGTGAGTACATCAAAGTTTCCAATATTTACAACTCCTACATGTTTTTTTGTAGGTGTAACTGGGGAGCCTTAAAATTTATGGTATTAAAAAGTCAAAAAATTAAAAAAAGAACTAAAAGAACTTTTAAAATTAAAATAAAAAAAGTTACTTGGTGCTGTTTTAGAATTTCTTGAGCTTTTACCTTAAAGAAATTATTTAAATGTTATAAAGTAACATTTAAAATTAAAAAAAAAAATTAATCTTGTTAAATTTTATTTATACCTCTAAATAACTTTAACCACATATTTATTATAAAAATAAATTTCAAAATACTTTTTAAACAATTTACTGAATCCTATTGTTTAATCAAATTAATTACAAATAAACTAAGTTAGTTATGAAGCAATTAACTAATATGGAATGCTATAAAGTCTTTAATGATTGATTTAATAGAATTAGAAGCATGCTGTGTTTGCCATTGATCTCTTAATAGGATTTAAGTCCTTATTTTAACATTATATTAATTTTACTTGTCCAATCAAAAACAACATTTTAAATTAAAAAACTTTAGCTATACAGAATGAAAAAATTCTCATATTTAATTTAAATAAACTTTATAAATAAATATATAATTATAAATATTTAATATAAATATATAATAATAAACAATTAAAGTTTCAGTTTTTGACTTCTTTTTTTTAAATTAAATTATTTGTTTTATTTTTTTAATTATTAATTATGTCTGTAAACAATTCATAAAATTACTTGGAGTGGATGGAGATAATGAACATCCAGAAATAGCTCTTTCAGAGATCACATGAACTGCCATTGCAGGAAAAAAACCTATCTCCTCCTCCTAAATATAATTTTAATTGTATATTGTTTAAATATTGTATAACTGCAATTATATTGTAAAACTATAATTTTATCATTATGTTAATATATAACATAACTATATATTTAAATTATAAATTTAAATGAAATTATAACTATTAAAAAAAGTAAATAAAAAAACCTTAGACCCAACAACATAACCTTTCCAGCGGCCATCATGATTTCGTTGGAGAACCTAATAGATTACATAAAATTAAATAAAAAGAATTATGTAAACACATAATTATCTATATGAAGTAAAAAGATTTTGTTGTTGTTGTTAACTGACCAGTTAGGTTTATAGACAAAAAAAAACTGATGATTTTATCTAAAACTGTTCAGTTTTCACTTTTACTATCTACCTAAAACTAATCATACAGTTCTACTTATAAGTTTACTTTTACTATCTTACTAAAAATTATCTGTTTAATTTTTCACTTTTTTAATATCATTTTAAAAAAGACGATTAAGTAACCTATTGTTACCTGCAATATTATCATTAAATAGAAATTTAATGAAAAAAAACTTACTGCAATAGTTTCACCACATTTAAAAGAAATACTTGATTCATCATATTGATTACTGTAATCTGAAACAGCTTTCGCATATACAATATGTTCACCAGCAGCCTCTACAAATATTTTTTTTACATTTTAAAACTTTGGTATGCTTTCTAAGATACTGCTTAGCTTTTATAAACTTTGAAAAAAAAAAAAAAAATGTTAAAAAATTAAACTTAAAAATAAAAAGATATAGTTTAATTTTCATTGAGCAAAAAATTTTCTTTTTGTTTAAACAATTTCTATAAATACCTCTTAACATCTGTTTTATTTCTAGAGCTGCTCTAGATGTTGTAAACTTATTTACTAAATCAAGTGGCATCAATCCTTTATCATTAGTTTTAAAAACACTTGCACCTGCCTATAAATTAAACTTCTCAATTAAATAAAAATATGTCAAAAAAATTAAAGAAAATATATAATTAATAAAAACTACTGAACAAACTTAATAAACTTAATATTAAATAAAACAGTTTATATTAATATAAAGAAAATTAACAATAATATTTATATAAATAGCATATTGTATTACAAGATTTAAATGGGACATTTTCAAGTATCAGGTTTAATAACAATGTTAATCAGATTCATAAACTGTTAAAGTATATGAAAAATAATAGCATAACAAATTGGACATACATATAACATTGTTAACAAAATGAACAACATAATATTGATAACAAATAAAAACATTACAAATAAAAACACAAACAAATTAAAAACATTGATAACAAAGTGAACATACATAATACATTGAAATGATATGTTTCATTTTTTTGACTTTTCAAATATATTTTTTATACAGCAATATACATATGTTATGCACATTACTATATACATACACAGCATGCGAAATTCAGCTTTTTTGGTCTTGGCAAACAAATGCCAAAGACTTGATTCCAAAAGTAAAATTTACCTTGGCATTACCTTGGCAACATTTTCAAAATTGAATTAAGGTTTTGCGTTTTTAACAAATTTTTTTCTAACAATTTTATCAATGAAATTAAATGAAAAATGGCTTTTATTATTATATTATTATTTTTTATTATTTTATTATTACTTTATTATTTTATTATTATATTTGGTTTTAGATTTCTTTTAGAGCTTTTTTATATTAGAATATTGCTCTCTTATCTGAAAGTTATTCAATAACTTGTTTTTAACAACTTTATACTAGTTAATGGCTATAAAAATTAAAAAGAAAAATGAGGTGCTCATCTGCAAAGCATGATAAGTCGCTGGCAAATGAGCTTATTTTAATAAATTGCCTCTGCATTTTGCCAAAGCAATTTATTAAAATACTACCAAGCCCTCAGCAAAAACCTCGGCATATGCTAAGTGCTGTGGTTAATTACGCACGATGCATACATGTATAGAATTATACATCACTTCACCACTTTTAGCACTTCAATATTTTCAGTAACTGTTTATACTTTAAGGTGCTTAATCTAAGGTAGGGTGGGGGGAAAATGAGAAGGTTTGTCACAAATATCAGCAGCTCACCACTTTTAGTTCTTCACCTCTTTCAGCACTTCACCAATTTAAGCACTTTGCTATCTATACTTTCAGGAGCCTAATACAATGTGGAGTGAGAAAGGATGGGTAGAAATATTTAGTTTAGATTTAATAAATGGGAAAGAGGGGATCCTAATAAATAGGTAAGTGGGAAATTTCCCTAAATCTAATAAATGGGGGTTGTACTGACTAAATTTTTTTAATTTTTGCATACACAAAATTCCTTCCCCCCTACCCCCACCCCACCCTTTCTCTGCCTAATTTTTTAGAAAGGTGGCAGAGGGGTACCACCACTTAAATTATTTACCTAGCCCTAAAGTTATAGCCCCTATAAACAGCGACAAAATGAAATTTCAAATGCTTTTAAAAATTTGAAGTTTATACTCACTTTTAAAAGTAAACGAGCCACTTCTGTTTTCCCATACAATGCAGCCATATGTAATGCTGTTCCCTCAATGCTGGAATCATCTACATGAACTCCATGCTGCAATAATAGAGAAACAATATCATCATGCCCAGATTTTGCAGAAAGATGGAGAGGAGATTTAGAAGAGTTTGTTGGAGAAAGTAAAACTGAAGTAACCATTTCATTTGTCAACAACTGCTTCACAACCTAATATCAAACAGAACTAAAATTTAAACCATAAACCTGAAGATTTCAAATAAATAATAAAAAAAAAGTAAAAATCTTAAATACAAAATTTAAATTAAATTAATAAAAATTAAAGATATTTCATAAATTAGGTAAGTTGCCTTATTTTGTTGAGGAGAATCATATTACGTGATGCTCCAAGTTTATTAAATTATATTTCGCTTCATAATTCTATTAGTTTAGCTGAACTGGCAAACTAAATTTGTTATTTAAACTAAATATGTGAATCACATATTTATGTGCATGTGAGTGTGTGTGAGTGTATATATAACTTTTATACATAAATACAAATATATGTTTATATAATAATAAAAACAATAAAAATAAGAAGTCGTTATTTGTACATGCGTACAAATAATGTTCACATTATAGAAATCTTACTTGTACGCAACAAATTTTTAAATACTTTACCTTTTTTACATCATTTATATATTAGTGTAGTGCTGCAGATGTAATATTCATTTTATTTTGAGGCGGGACTAACAGGGCTGCAAGTTCAAACCCTCCTCAGGGAAATTTTTTTTAAATTTTAATGTTTTATTTCTAAATAATTTTATGTTTTTTAACTATTATTGTTGTTTATTTATAGTTGTTTGTTATTTATTTTAAGTTTCATAGAATAACTGCATCTATCTGTACATAAGTCGACTGATGTAGTCATAGTTGATATAGTGGCACAATGGAGTGTACATACATAAACTGACTTAATGGGGGTAGGCACAGTGAAGTGTTCATAGATCAACTGAGGATTTAGGTTTGGGAAGTATTTCAATATTTATCTAAATAGGAGTTTTAAAAAACTTAATTTATATCAAAAATTATATTAAATTACACTAAATTTTTATGTGAAATATAAAAATATAAAAATAATTAATAGTATTTTTAAATATGTGCATTACAAATAAGAAAAAATTATTTGCATTCACATACAAACAATATCTACTATAATAAAAGTCCATGTTGCTTTTAAGATAATAGGGCATTGAGATCAGACAAAAGAGAAAAAAAATAGAATAAAAAAATGAACAAAAAAATTAAAATAAAAATAAACAAAAACATACAACAAGTAAAAGATTAATAACAAGAACTAGAGAATCTATCCAATAACAATCTATCCAATAACAATCTATCCAATAACAATCTATCTAATAACAAGAACTAGAACTAAAATAGTCATAATGATGAAAAAAATAAAAATAAAAATAAAGGATATAAAAATAAAACAATAACAAAAATAACTATAAAAATTT
>NC_088927.1:58455000-58460000 GCF_038396675.1 Hydra vulgaris | reverse complement strand
ATAGATTTGCCCTTATTATTGATATTATTAAAGATTATCCAGAAGTCACGAGAGCCTAATTTTTGGAATGAGATACGAGATTTTATGAACTGAGAATAGCGGGTTTTGGCGTTAGACAAAACCTTTTTACAATTGTTTCTAGCAGTAATAAACAGACTTCCGGTTTTCTGGTGAATTGTTTTGCTGATAATTATGGAAGCAACGATTTCGATTGGCAATTGCAGCAGCACAGTGTGAGGAAAACCATGGAGGAGAGTGAGGCTTGGAATCGACGAGAGGGAATAAAAGATTCCATGCCAGCCTGAATCCACGAAGTTATGTAAGAAGCACATTTGTCGACAGGAAGACCAAAGATTTCTACCCAAGGGCCATCACGAAGAAAATCACGGAAAGAATCCCAGTCAGCTTTACTGTAGTTGTAAGAGGTTCGATAATAGGGGGATTCAGGTGATGAAGAAGAATGAGATATTAGTTTTAGAGAGATCAAACTGAGATCAGAAGAACCTAAAGGTGAATGTGGAGAAACTGAGCACTGACTAGGATCAGAAACAAGACATAAGTCGAGTAGAGAAGGTAGATGATTCAGGTTGTCAGGAAAGCGAGTTGGAAAGTTGACTATTTGAGTTAGGGATTGAGAAAGGCAAAAGTTGTGGGCTTTAATGCCTGCAGAGTCACTGACACTAGAGCCAAGCCATTCAGAGTGGTGAGCATTAAAGTCACCGACAACAACTATATTAGCTGATGGATAAAAGAGAGAGGGCTTGGTCAATATGATCAGAAACAATGTCAAAAAGAATGCAGTTTTGAGATGAAGGAGAGCAATATAGAACAAGGAGAAAGGCAATAGAGTGAAGTGGTGCTAAACGAAAGCACATGAAAGAATAGTCTGTGGATTCAAACCTAGTTTCACGACAAATGGATGAATTCTTACGAATGTAAATGCCCAGGCCAAGCATGTGACTATTGGAGTCTTTACGAATTAGAGGCAGATAACCATCAACACTAAGATCACAAGATGAGACAGCCAAACTCAAATTAGTCTCACAAAAAGCAAGTAGGTCTGGTGAACTTTGCAAGAGATAAGACTCAACAGAAGAAAAGTTACTTCGAAGACCACGAATATTAGTGAATGATAGGTTTAGAGAACTTGGTGATGATGGTTTTTTGTGTTTTATAGTTTTTGGTACTTTATTTATTTTTAAATTTGTTAAAGAACTTGACTCAAAGCATAGATAGTACTCAGAACACTGTTTAACAGCCCAAACAATTGCCTCATTACTATTAATAATAAACCCTAAGCCATAAAGTACAAACAGGGACACCATCCATGTGCAACATGGCACTGTTAATACTTTGATATTTTTCAGCTGTTGATGGAATCAGCCTCTCTGAGAGCTACCACAGAGTTCGGGAAACCTGACTACCAGCCGGCCTCAGAACCATAAAACTGAGCTTTAGAGCTGTACCCTCACTGAGAGATAATAGAATGAGTTGCCTAGTCATAAAAACAGAGACACAAGCAAAACCCACGCATTGAGTCAAGAAGATCCAGCATTCAACATCCTAAACTGGAAACAATGTATTAAAAATACATCTGCGCCAGCCTAAGAGATAAAGAAGGGGTGCGAGGCTGGTCAACAGATAAAATCTGTTTACCCCTTAAATCTTTGTCTAGGAGGCCTTCTACAAGACAGTAGCCGGGTGCATTTAACATCTGCCCAAGATGAGTATTTTAATCGAGACACCATCTCTAGCCTTTACTCAACCAAGAGCCCTAAGGCAGGGGGTGTTTTAAATCAGAGTTGGCATCTCCTAGCCTTTGCCTAAAAAGGCGTATCCTACAAGGCAGCAGGACATGAAGCGGATTGTACTGGGTTACAAGTTACCAGTAGCAGGATAACTTGATCTGACTGGGATATATTTCATATTATTATAATAATATGAAATTATAATTATAAAAATGCAATAAAGATAACAAAATTTATACAAATTATAGTTTTATTAATAATAAGTTACAATAGTAACAATAAATGTAAAAATAAAACAAAATAATAATAATAAATATTATAAAATAAGCAAATGTAATGTAAAAAGTATATTACTTATAATAAATAAAAATTCATAATAAAAAGTTAATGATTTATAAAGATGATGCGACTTATACAGAAGTCTGATCAAAGGAGTGACACCAAGTAATAAATCAAACGTATAAACAAAAAAATGTATAAATAGTATAAAAAGGCCTTCGAAGGAGTTAGTTGGCCTTAAATGAGAAATAAGTATTTTTATTACTATATAAAGTAGTAACCTTAATTATTATTAAAAATGTGAGCAAAAGAAATAGTGCATGCAAGTAATTAGTGTATGTTTGGACACAGATTTTTAAACCCAAATATTAACAAAAGTCTCGATATAGAGGACTTAAATATAAAGTTTTTTGCACTGTTTTTTTAATAATAAATTTTAATTTTGTTTGCTCACCTATTTGTAATTATTGTTGTTAATTATTAATTATTTTTATATTTATTTTTATATTTAAAGTAGTAACTATTTAATAAAAAATTCTAAATTTATAAAAGTTCTAAACTTATAGTAAATACTGTTTTAATTAATATTTGTTCTATACTGTAAATTTAGCAAATTTACACTTTAAATTTTGAAATTTTAGGTTGTCTTAAAAAGAATAAACTTGCTTCTATTAAATTTTAAAATTATTTAAATCAGTGCTTTAAGTTTACCTGCTATGCAACTTATATGTGTAAACAAACTAAAGTATATATATATATATATATACTAATAATAAAGTATATATATATATATATATATATATATATATATATATATATATTATATATATATATATATATATATATATATATATATACATACAGTATTGGACAAAACGAGTGCAACCAAATAATGCTAATTTAGTTTCTTTATATAAAAGTGCTGCATTATTTCAATTTAGAGAAATAACTATGTAACTGTTTAGAGACAAAGTTCTTCAAATTTTATTCATCACAAAGTTCATTATTTCTACACGAAAATTAATAAATTAATCAAAAGTATTAAAAAAAGTTGATTTCCTTTTGGACAAAACAAGTGCAACTCAACAAAATGTTGACCAAGCTGTATTTCGCTATCAATATTTCGTGGCGAATCCTTTGTTGTCGATCACAGCCTTGCATCTTCGAGGCATAAATTCGATCAGGTGATCAATGAAACTCTGTGGAATCGCTGCCCAGGCCTTTTGGATTTGTTCAAACAGTTGATCCTTATTACGAACACCTTCACGATTAATTCTGCGGTTAACGATCTTCCACAGGTTCTTGATAGGGTTAAGATCCGGAGATTGAGGCAGCCAATCCATCACCGATAGGTGGTTGTCTTGAAACCACTGCTTGACTACTTTTGCAGTGTGTTTCAGATTGTTGTCTTGCTGAAAACCCATTTTGTTGGCATATTCCATTCAGCATGAGGTAACATAACATCTTTCAGGATATTTTTATACATGAAACGGTCCATTATTCCATCCTTTCAATGTATTGGACCTAGACCGTTAGCAGAAAAACACCCACAGACCATTACATTGCCTCCACAATGCTTCGCGGTCTTATGGCAGTAACATAAATAGAGGGGTTTTCAGGCCGGTCGACGTATACGGCAAATGCCATCGCTCCCAATGATGTTGAACTTCGATTCATCACTGAACAGGACAGTTTGCCATTTCTGCACATTCCAGTCAATATGAGATGTAGAAAACAGGAGTTTTTTCTTCTGGTTTTTTAGTGAAATCAGCGGTTTCTTTGCCGGGCGTCGAGAAAACAATCCGGCTTCAACAGCACGTTGTCTGATTGTTCGGTCCGATACAGGCAGCTCTAATTGCCTTTGTATCTCGACTGATGATATCCAGGGATCCTTGTTGACGGATCTGACGATCATAGAATCCTCTCTAGAAATGGTGGAACGTGGTCTTCCACCTTTGTTATATGCTGCCAACTTCCCCGTAGAACGATATTTGGAACATAGTCTTGATACAGTCCATTTTTTCACGCAATACTTTTTTGTGACATTCCACTTACGTAATCGCCAATAATTTTCTTTCTTAGTTCCAATCCAAGACTGTTGGGAGCCATTTTTGCACTTGAAGTCATAAAAATAATAAAAATAAATAATCACGCTTCTCAAGGCTTACCGTGTTACATTTACCTTGTGATGATACAATAATGCTCTGTGGAACACAACGTCTTGGTTAGATGTGGACTGTATTGATGTAATGAAACACTTGTTGTATTTCACTTCTTGTATTGATGTTCTTCGATAAAACACTTTGATAAAACTCACTTCGATAAACTGTCGTGATAATACTTACTGATTGACTTCCATATACTGACTGAATTACATGTCGATTTACATGTCTCTTATATAGTAAAATGAACCTGAGTGAACCTGTTCTGGAAGATTCTAGATGCTTCTTTTCGATGCTTCTGGAAGCTTCTGGATGCGTCTGGATGCTACTGAATGTTTCTGGATATTTCTGGATGCTACTGGATGCTTCCAAATGCTTCTTCTGGAAACTTCTGGAAGCTTCTGCATGCTTCTGGAAACTTCTGGATACTTCCTTTAATTATTAAAAAACTTCCGTGACGTTGACACGGACCAGACTTAAGAAAATGAAACAAACCAAAAAAGTTGCACTTGTTTTGTCCGCTGCAAAATGGCACTTGTCAACGAAATTCTGCCTGTGTGCTGTCACCTGTCAGCTGATTGCTCATGTCATGGCATGCTATGACTCCAGACTCCTGAACTGTTTGCTGTGGTAGTATAGTTCGTTTTGTTTTTAAGACATGTAAAATTAGGAACACTTTTTTGGCATTGTTTGATGTTGGTTGCAAATGTTTTGTCCAATACTGTGTATATATATATATATATATATATATATATATATATATATATATATATATACACAAAAAAAAAAGACATACATATTCATAAAGGAG
>NC_088927.1:58375000-58450000 GCF_038396675.1 Hydra vulgaris | reverse complement strand
ATAAAGATATCCCTAGACTTGAAAATAATGTTTACATAACCCAAGCTTAGAAACTCTGCAGTAAATTTTACAAAAAATCAGTAGAAACTGATGAAAATTTAAATTCACAGGAGGAATGGGTATCAAAAAGTGAGCAAAAAATAAAGTTAGATACCACTATAGAATTGCATGGAATTTCACCAGTCAATTTAAAAAGTCTTTCAAAACACAGCAAATTGCCTGCAGCAAAACAAAAGTTTGAGAACACTTTTGACAGAGTTGCAAAAATGGTCTCATTAGCATATGACATTAAAGAAACTTCTTTAACAACAGAAATAAAAAGCCCCATTTCAAACAACAATATTAACAATGATAATGATCTAGGCATTTTAATGTGTGAAATAAAAATAAAAATTTCAGAGACTGACTCTTATCACCACAAGGTACAAATGTTAACCCTCACACCAAAATCATGGACACATACAAAGATATCAAGCTACTTTGAAGTTTCTGAGCAACTTGTTCGAACTGCAAGAAAAGTTAAAAATGAGCATGAAACTCTATTATTGCTTGAAAAAAACTGGAAACCCACTTTCACCAGAAACAGTTAATTTAGTGATTAACTTTTATCAAAGTAATGAACTTTCAAGAATGATGCCAGAAAAAAAGATTTTGTAAGTGTTAAGAAAAACCAACTTGTTCAAAGAAGATTATTGCTACTCAATCTTAATGAATTACATGTTGCATTTAAAAAAAACTAGCGTAACGCCAAAGTCACTTAGTCAAAGTTTTGTACTCTTAAACCTAAATGGTGCATTACAACTAATGTGTCAGGTACTCATAATGTATGTGTATGTATACATCATCAAAATACAAAATTCCTCACTGATGCCATTGGGTGGAATAAAAATTATAAAGATTACATGGCATTGATTGTTTGTTCTCTTGAAAATACAGAATGTATGTTGCATGGATGTAACCAATGCCCTTGTATTGAAGCATTAAAAAGTTTTTTAGTGCAGGAGTTTATGGACTATGAGTTTGAGGAAGATGTACTGATCATGCAACACTACTGTTACAATCATTGCTACTAAATAAGTTTAATGATTTATTATGTGACAGCATTGACAACCTTACCACTCATTCATATATTGCAAAAACACAAAGTAGATACTTAAAAAACTGTAAAGAAAATCTTAACCCAAACGAACACTTAGTTTTAGGAAATTTTGCTGAAAACTATCAATATGTTGTTCAAGGATTACAAACATAAATCATTTTGTTACCTTTCAGAGGATGTTGACCATGACACAGGGGAGCAGAGATGGTCAGAGACCCGCTGGCCCTACCTAGGCCAATGACTATAAGTGTCCTAAACTAGACAATAAATAACACTATTTGATGTTTCATTCTAATAAATGTTTTAAAAAACATTTCAATTGCTTTTATTACAAAATTTAAGTTTTTCTAAAAAGATACAATTTTTAAAAGCAAATTTTAATCAAGTATTAGAAAGACAATTGATGAATCTAATTTTTTTCAGCAGACCTAAGATAAAATAATGATATACAATTAAACTTTATATTTGGGATTATGGGCCACAGTCTTCATTTTACCTCCAAAAATCATGAACTTATAAGTTAATAATTTTGAACAAAAATGGATAAGCGAGGCATTTCCTAAAACAATTGAGTCTTGAGAGTACTATTTTTGGATTCCACAAGTAAAAATCTAATGGGGTACCAAATTTTAGAAAATTTCCCCGAGCCACTATGAAGATACTATATGTCAAAGTTGCTTTGTAGTTGCTTCAGATAAAATGCTGAGTCATCATTATTTCAACTGACAATATCTCTGGAACCCATGTGTATTTTTTATTAAAATTTTCGCAGTATTATTTTTATAATATGGACTGCAAGTGAGGTAAGTGAGGTAAAAATGAACAAATTCTGAGACATAAGGGTATCAAAAATGCTTTTTTTTTTAAATGATTTCATATGGAATTACCCTACATATATAAATATATATATATATATATATATATAAATGTATATATATATGCATATATATATATATATATATATATATATATATATATATATATATTTATATATATATATATATATATATATATATATATATATATATATATATATATACACATATATATATACATCTATATATATATATACATCTATATATATATATATATATATATATATATATATATATATATATATATATATATATATATATATATATATATATATATATATATATACATATATCAAATTTAAGTAACATGGAACAGAATAGAACTGTAGTCTAGCAAAATAGCTTATATAGGTATGTCACTTTGCAATGACATCGCAAATGGAGGAAGTGTTTCTTTAACAGTGAAAAGGAAAAAAAGAGAAAAGGAAAAACAGAAAGAAACAATTTTGAAAAATAAAAAAGATAAGTGACTCCAATGACTAGTTTTTAACTATATGAGTGACACCTAACCTAATTTTGTAAAATTATAAAAATTTATAATTTTCAATTTTTGGTTAAATTAATGGATGGATGGATAGCTGCAGAATACAGTCACAGAAAATGGCAATAATGTAATAAGTGTGGTAATTATAAAGTTTACTGATCTAGTTTATTTTTGAAATTGTCAATGTAAAACCCATTAGAAACCTCATCTGGCAGAGCGTTCCAATTATTTTCCAACTTGATTGTTAAAAAAGTTATATCAAACCAGGCAGTTACTAATAGTTTTGCAACAAAAGTGGATGCGATCATTGAATATGTTCAAGTGAAATGATTTCTTTTTCAAGACACCAGGCGGTGATAACATATTTTAGATGGGAACAGGCATAAGTTGTATAGCTGTTTTTCTAGACTTTATTTCTCTACTTTAAAACTTTTAAATTTTATTTGCCATAGCAGCAGTGCTGAATGTTTGACTCTTCTACTTTAGATCATCAGAAATTTGAACATCAAAATTTTGTCCAATTTTGTTGATTCTAGTTAGACTCTTGGTTTTGCCATTTGAGTCATTTCATAAATGAAATATATACAAAGAACAAACTTGGTTAGGTTGATGTGCATAGGTTTATATTTTTTGATATTTTTTGATATAGGTTGCATAAGGTGTATTTAAGTGTGCTGTTATCCAAAACTAAGATGCTATCAAAATGTTTTTATATATTTCAGCCTGAGTAAAAAAATTGTAATCGAAAGTAATTGTAATGCTGCTTCCAAACAATCACTGAAAAATTAATATGTGCAAAAAAAAGTTTTAAAGTAAAGTTTTTTTTTTTGGAAAAAGATGCTTAAACTTGGATTTCCTCATATTACGATTCAATTTGTGATTTGATTCAATTTGCGAATCAAGATCCGCTTCAATTCAAGATTTGATTCAAAACTAAAAATGCATATTCGCAGGGCGAATTTAAATATTTAAAAAAACTTCAGAAAAAACATTAGAACATTAGCTAGATAAAAAAAGATTTTTTGTGTCCTTATAAATAATAAAACAACTGCTACAATTAATAAATTTAAAAAAAAACTTTTACTTTAAAATAAAGCATTTATTATATTTAAAATATTCCAAAGATTAATTCCTTTTAAAAAAATACACAAATATAATTATAACACAGATACTGTTTACACAAATACAATTAACAGGTTAATTAATAATTTATTAGAAATTTAGTAATTATTTGAGATTGCTCTTAAAAACATAACAAAAAATCTAAATGATGCTATCAGTTATTATATTTACCAAGTATTTACAAAGTAAATACCTTTATTATCTTTCCCATTAGGATCTCCGCCCATTTCAATGATGGCCATAAGTATATCAACATTTCCTTGTAACGCTGCATGATGAAGAGGTGTAAACCTAAAAAAATGCAAAACAAAATATTTAACTAATTAATTTGTATTTTGGCATAATTACTGCATAAAATATTGCTTCAGTGAAAAAAAATTGGAAAACCATTTTTAAATTTTCAAACTATCAGTTCAAGCTTTTAATAGCATTTCTAGTCAACTTAGTACCGGTGGTCATATCAATAGTCTGGTTCAAAACTTCTGCTATTTTAGCCAGGTAAGTACATTTTTTATTCGCTTTTATAAGTTCGTTTTAAGACTCTTAAGCTTTCTTTTATTTTTTCTACTACTTCAAATCTTATTGAATATTTTTTGATGAAAAAATCAAAAAACTAATACAAAAACAATAACATTGTTACCAGAAACAAAAAAGTAAAATTAAAATTAAAACCTAAAAAATTTCCAGAAATTTAGCATATTATCTTAATAATTTTTAATGTTAATTTAAACAAATCTTTTTTAGTCTAATTTATCTTGACATATTCTTTTACTCACTTTAGTGTGCTTAGCATTTTCTTTTCTTCTAAACTACATTCTCTACCTCTTTATATCTGACCTTATATGTAATATAAAGTCAGATTTAAATGGTTGGCTGATTCTTAAAATGATGCGCTTTTGTCTTATAGAAAAGCTTCAAAAGGTCTTGTAAACTTAGTTGAATCTGTTTAAAATGCCAAGCTCAAGCCTCTGCCACACCATTTACATCTCTTTCTCATTTCTACAAATATTTCATGGCCAATGTTCATTGCAAAGTATCTTTTTTTTTCAATCAACCAAAACCCAATCATTGATGCCTTGTCACTTAGTAAAATTGCATCTTTTTACTGTAACTACTCCTTCATGCTCAAAAACTTTTATTTATCTATTTTTTTTCCTCAAACATCTTTGCTTCAGAGTTCATTTATTTCCTTATGTTTTCCTGATTCATACAATTTAATTTTTTCAAATTTTTCTTTTATTTTGCTATACTATTTTTGTTATATTATATATTATATATTATATATATATATATATATATATATATATATATATATATATATATATATATATATATATATATATATATATATATATATATATATATATATATATATATATATATATATATATTATATTATATTATATTATATTATATATATATATTATATTGTATTATATTATATATATATATATATATATATATATATATATATATATATATATATATATATGTATATATACATATATATTATACATATATATATATATATATATATATATATATATATATATATATATATATATATATATATATATATATATATATATATATATATATATATATATATATATATATATATATATATATATATATTATAGTGGTTTAAAAAACAACATGTTTAAAAAATATATGCAGCTTGGGCATTAATGTGTTCTATATGATAAAATAAAACTGAATGTAAAAGTTTTTTGAATAAAAAATATTTTTATGGGTGCCTTAAGACCCTTGAACATTCAATGGGTCCCTAACAAATTATATAAGAATTTTAAAAACAATCATCACTTTATAAAAAAGTTATTTTTATAGATTTTGCGGTCTAGAAAATGAAATTTTTTAATTAAAAATGAAAAATATGTGTTTTTACAAAGTTTTTTAGTTATAATATTTTTTTCAATGTTTTTTTATGAAATGATAATTTTGAAATTTTAATATAATTTTTCTTCTTTTGAGACTCAACAAGAAAATAATCATCATTAAAAAACCTTTTTATTATTAATATTAGGGACCAATTTAATGTTCAAGGCTCTTGAGGCACCCCTTAAAACATTTTTTATTCAAAAAACTTATAAATCCAGTGTTATTTTATCATACAGAATACACTAAGGTGCAAGCTGCAGATATTTTTCAAACATGTTGTTTTTTGACCACCCTAATATATATATACATATATATATGTGTATATATATATATATATATATATATATATATATATATATTTATATATATATTCAAAATATGTTACCCATCCGAATCTGTACTGTTTATACCAAACTTCTTTTCCAATGACTTTTCTTAAAAAAACAATAAATACAAATTATAACAATTTCAGAAAAACTTATTAAATAACAAATCCTTTATAAAATTAAAAAAAAAAAAAAGGCTTAAAACGAAACAAACCAAACAAAAGTTTAAAACAGAAACAAACCAAATGAAAAATTAAAAATAAAAAGAAATTAAAAACTTTTTGACAAATTAAACTCAAATTTTAGTTGTTTATTGTTAGTTACAAAAAATTCTTTAAAAAATAAATTTTGATAATATTTTTGAAATAAATATTTGTGAAATAAAAAAAATATTTGTGAACTTTCAAACTTATGAAATTTGAAATAAGGTAACTAACCATATATTGCATGCACTTACTTCCACTTTTATGAAACTTGTGTAAATATTTTCTCACACGCTGACCATCATTGTTCTTCACAGCAAGCATAAGGTCACTTTCTTTAACCATCTTCACACGCCATTTATATTAGTAGTTATACAATTTGTATAAACATATTTGTTTCTATTCATTTAAATAATCTAATAATAGCTTTCTGCAATATAAAACAACAAATTACTTTTAATAACACCTAATTTTTTTATAAATTTATTAGATTACTTTTTATTAATTAGATTATTTGTTAATTTTTGTTTGTTAATTAGATTTTTACTAAAATTTTCATAAATATAATGATCCAAAAATACAATAATAAATAAGTAAGTATCGAGATATATAATAAATACAAAAAATAAAGTATAATTATAACTAAGTTTAATACTAAATTTTCATTAAGTATAACAGCACAAAAATATAATATAAATATAGTAAAGTATAATACTAAACTTTAAAAAAGAAATAATATATTTAATGTAGTAGATATAAACATATATACAAGCCTTCCCAAGAAGCACATGCAGTTGCACGCCTTGTTCGTCCACGTTTAAAGTAATTTTTTAGACAACTAGTAAAAAAAAAAAATTTTTATTTTTTAACAAATTTTTTATGCAAAATAATAAAAAGTCATTAATACTAATGTTCAAATATAAAATATTTGGTTTTTGTCACCCCTATTGTAATAGTCTGTACTATTGTTGGATTCTCCAAATTGTGCATTTAAACCTGATTTATTTCCTGATGAAGTTTTGTTATTGACGCTCCAAAATCTGCATTGTTATATTACCGAACTTTTATAACAAAACTTTTAGGAGCCTATTTAAAACATTTTTTTATGTTTTTAAATTGGGAAGGTGAATAATCTAAAAAAAAAAAAAAAATACATTTTTTTTAAACAGAGAATTCATTATGTTCATTATCTCTAGTAATTTGTCTTGACGCTGAAAATTGGGCAATGTAAAGGAAACAATTCAAGACAGACATCAAGTATTGTAAATATATTTTTTAAAAAAACAATGGTATTCTTTTATTTAATTTCTTCCATCATTACAAAATTTATTAATCAAATAATATATTTTACAAATAAATAGAAATTTATTTTCTGATTTTCTTATTATATAAGTATTGAGAAAAAACGTCAAATATAGCAAAAGCATTTTTAAAAACTAAAAGAGGTGAAAACAAATAAAGTAAAAAACTAACAAAGCTTTTCATAGTTCTAAGTACAAAGCAAATTAGTTTTATAAAAATCGTAAATAAATTGCATATCAAAACTTTCAATTGTTGTTACAAAATTATAAAATTGTTGTTATAAAATATGTTTTCTTCCTTAGTTTGTATTAATTTCTGTAGCTAAAAATAACAACCACCCTAAAAAAAAAAATACAAAAGTTTTTTTTTTTTTTTAATTATTAAATTTTTTCTTGTTTATTTAACTTATATTTGATATTTCATTACAATTTTGTTTCCTTATTTTAGTGTTAGTTTTTTTTTCTCAGTAGTTTAGCTTTTTGCTGTGAATTATTGAAACACTTTAAAAGTTAAAAAACTGCCGTGGTTAGTGTGTTAAAAAATATTACTTTAAACGTAAACGAACAAGGCGTGCGACTGCACAAGCTTCCCAGGAAGGCTTGTATATACCAAAATACTATGTAGTAAATGTACAACATAAACATGTACAGCAGTCTATTTAGGTCACCATAGTATTATTGTTTTATATTATAAATAAGCATATATATTATAAATGAGCATTATGTTACAAATAAGAAGTGTCAAAGATTTGCTTACCACACCTTCATTGCTTATCACACCTTCATTGCTTATCACACCTTCATGTTTTTTTATAAAAAAATATTTTTGCGATTTTTTTGTTTATTTTTTTCTTTTTTAATTCAGCATTATTTTGGCCATTCTTAAAAATAATGTTTTTGTCTAAGCTTTTTTATTAGGGATCATGAAGTATATCGTGCTAAATTTATCTTTTAAATAGAAATATAATCATTTGCTCCCTTGCGCAGAGATTTTCATTCAACATAAAGCGTTTTGAATTTAAATTACTTTAAATCTCTGTGTGGAAGCCAATAATATTTTAAAGTTATATTTAGTTTTATTTACTGAAAGGATAAAGTACATCACAGTAAATTTACCTATAAACTAAATCAAAACAACCGGTTAACTACAGTTACTTAACTATTAAATTTACTTTATGTACTCAAAGACTCACAAAAATTAGCCATTCAAATGTTCTATTTATATCTTATATGTTGTTAACACAATATAAGCTTCTGACTAAAAATTATTTTAACGAGAAATCTCAAACATAATATGAAAAACGCGACGCCATTTTTTTATATTTTTATTTTATTTAAAGCGATATCAAGATTAGACATTTTCTATAAATACGCAAGTTGTTTTTAGAAATTTTTTTATAAAGTAATCTATTTAAACAATAATCTATTTAAATAAAAGTAATCTATTTAAACAAAATAGTAATACAAAATAGTAAAAAAAGTAATCTATTTAAACAAAATAGTAATACAAAATAGTAAAAAAAGTAATCTATTTAAACAAAAGAATTTTCTTATTAAAATAATTTTGTGTTTAAAATTTCAAATTAAAAAAAAAAAAATGGAAAAATTTAAAAGAGTTTTAAGGCTCAATAATTATAACTTTAATTGCAGCAGCGTCTGTAATACCTAGTGGCATAGTGAAGATCATTCCTAAAAGTTAAACATATATCTAGCTACTAAATGACCAGGGCCGGGGCCGGGTGTGATAAAATATAACCGGGGCTGGGGCCGGGTTTGTGACCCGGGCTGCATAAACATTTATACATCCTAAAGGATAATTCTTTTATTCAAAACTCATGTTGTATTTCGTATATAAATATGCATGTATAAACATCATTATGAACAACATGATCAACAAGATCATCATAATCATTATTATCATCATCATCATCATCTTCTCTTTCCGCAAATACTACACCATATAAATACTAAAGTTTATATAAATATGAAAGGATATAGTAAGCCAGCATCTAAATAAATAGCAAACATATATGTTTATATCCATAGTATGTATGCATAAATTGCGATTAAAAGTTTAAAAGGTTTTATTTCTACTCTTTAAGTCAAACCTTATTCTACTCCATATTTTTGAGCACACAACCTTGAGCAGTTGCTTTATTAATCATTTTTACACCTTTTTTACAAGAACATCTTTCTTAAGAACAAATGTCCTTTTATTATTCCAAGAAGCCAATGTAAAAAGGTCCTGACTGATGTTAAGCTCTGTTATTCTCAGTTTACTAATTCTTGTATCTTATATCAGATGTTGTTTCTAGAGACTTTTGGTTAGTCTTCAACTATGTCATTAACTAAAGTAAGTCTAACATTTCATCTTATTAATTATACAATATTTAATAATATTTAATTTTTTAAAAGTGCCTAATAAGTGGTTCCAATTTTTCAAAACTCTGGAAAACACATTGACCTCTTAACTATCCTACGATTAACCTTCACTCTGTTATTATTTTCTTTATATAAAGGTTTTGAGATAATTAAACTATTTCTTACTAACTGCAGTAATAAAGTTATTCTTGAATACCTACACTTTTCTTTATTTCAAGTAACTTTAAGGGTACCACAACATATCTTGTAGTACCCTTAAATCTTTGCTCCTGTATTGTTTCTTATTTACAGTATCAATCTTCATAAAAGTTTAACATCTAAAGTGGCTCTATTTGTTGACGACTTAACTTTATATCCTTGTCTTGACAAAAAAAATCTTCACTTTTTGATTGCTTAGAACAAGCAGCTGGTTTTTAATCTAATCTCTCATCTGTAACAGCCTAAGGCTTGCTGTGGCTTATGGATTTAAATTCTGGACTTAAAATCTGCAATTATTGTTAGAAAACAAAACTCTTTTATTTACTGCAAAAAATATTTCAATAATGTTGGTATTCCTATATTGATAAATAACAACCCTCTTACTCTCAGACAAAGTCAAAAAGAACATTGTAAATGTAATGAGGTGGTGGTATACTGGTAGAGCGCTCGCGTCATAAGCTTGATGTTTGAAATCGCGTAATGCTGCATTTCTTTCTTTTTTCTACAAATACAATCACAGACAATGCTTAAACAAGCTATCATCTCTATTACAATAAACCAAAACTCATTTTTGCTTGTTTCATATTCAAAAAGTTGCATCCTTTTACTGTATCTGTCCCTTCATGCTATAAAAACTTTTATTGATCCAGTTTTTTTCTTTGCACATCAAAAAAACCTTTTAACTATTATCTAACTTTATGTTTTTCTTTTATATACAATCTACAACTTTTCAAGCCTTCAGTTAACCATTACCTTGTATTTTTACTTATTCTCTATCTTGTTGGAAGTAAATTAGAGTTTAAAAATATATAAATATATGCCAGTATTTAATAAATAGTAAATATAAGCATAAAATTATAAAATATAAATTATTGTAAATTTTTTTCTAGCCCGTGCTATCAACCCCTGCTAAATCTTATAGTTTAGCAGGGGCCGAGTTCAATTATAAAAATTTAAAGGCTCAATTATTTATAGGCCTATTCTGTTTCAGTTTTATTACCGTCAAGTTACTCTCAGATGTTTAACACAAAGTGGGGTGGGAATAAAAAGAGAGGTGGAAATTTTTATTCAGATGTAATAAATGGAAAGAGATGTGAAAAGAAGGGGAAGGGGGGAAAGAAGGGGGAAACAAAAATCTTACTAAACAGGTGAGTGGAAATTTTTTATTTTTATATCTATAAGTGAGTTTATATTTTCTAACTTTTAAGGTTTTATTGGTCTCAAAAATTAAGAAATAATAAATGAAATTTTTTTTCAAGTTTTTAGTTTCTTTGTTCATAACAAATAAAATTTAATAAACAGAGGAGGGGATCTTAATAAGCTCAGAGTAGGTGGGAAAACTTTCTGAAAATTAATAAACATCAACTTTTATGTTATTTATTTTTATTTTTATTTTATTTAAGGTTTTTTTTTAATTTTTTTTTTTAAATTTGTCAAATGTTCAAGGGTCTTAAGCAACACCTAAATTATTAAATTTTTAAATCCATCATATAAATTACAAAAAGGGTTGATAATCCTACATTTTAAGTTATGTTTATAGTGAGGACTACCCTTTTATGTATGTGTATACATATATATATATATATATATATATATATATATATATATATATATATATATATATATATATATATATATATATATATATATATATATATATATATATATATATATATATATATATATATATATATATATATTATATATATATATATATATATATAACTGTACACAAAAAAAGAAAACAAAACAAAATACAAAAGTAAATAAAAAAGCTGTTTACCATTTTTTTATTTACTTTTTTACTAAGTAATGTTTCTTAAATAATAAGAAATATTTTTTACTACAACCATAATAATTTAAATTTAAAACATAAGATTTTAAATTTAATTTACTGTGTACAAAGTTAACTGTACTAAAATAACAAAAGTTATGGTTGTTGTAAGGAATGCTTTTTATATACATATTTAGAAACATTTCTTATATTATGTAAGAAATGTTTGACTGCATTAAATTAAAAAAAAAATTTTTGTAGAAAGAATTGTTTTTATTTTCTAATACATAGAAAGAAACATTTCTATTAAGAACTTATAGTAAGAAATTTTTTTAAAAAATGTAATACATAGTAAGAAACATTTCATGAAACATCTTGCAACAATAAAAACCTTTATTTATATCCTTAATACACGTATGCTTTGAAATTAGTTCTGCCTAAAATTGTTAGCTATAGTATTTCTAGAATAAGTTATAATAGTATAAAAAATATTCGTTTAATAAAATGTATAATGAAATTATATATTCACATTAGATTTTAATAAGCAATAAAACTAAAAATCTCGTAAAACACATACTTAATGTAGATCTTGTTTGGCTATCTCTGTAACACAGTTGAAAACCAGTTCTGTATTTAAAGTTACTACAAATAAATAATAAAAAACCTTCGATAAAATATAAAAAGATAATAAATATGTGATTCTTTTTTACTAAAAAGATAATCTTTATTTAGTAACACTTAATCTCTTAATGATTAAAAAATGTAATCGCTTAATAGAAATGCGTAGCTTCTAACGCAAGTAAGCGTTACGCGCACTGTTTGAAGCTTTTTTTGTTTAGGCTGTTGAAGCTATTTATTTTTTTTATTTTAAATAATAAATAAAAGAAATAGCTCGCTTAATGGAACAGCCTTAAATTGCAGAGTATAAATTTTTCTTGTCACAACCTAATAATTTCTAATTTACAGAAAAGTACAACTTGATTGTTAAAAAAAAACAAAAAATAAAGAATTTTATGAAGAATTTTAGAAAGTTAAAAAACTGGTAAGTTGTTTCTGATGGGTTTTGGAACCAGGCCCTTTCAGAATCAAAACAAGGAATGGTAAAAAGAAAAAAGAAAAGGTTTCAAACAGAAAAACTTAGATTTTGGACTATTTTACATTTTTATTTATATGCTCAAGATATTTCCGACGTGGTGCAAAATCCAAATATTTTCATTCGAAAATGCTTTACGAAAAAATGCGGTTACAAGAGCGTCGGAAGAAAAGTACTCTAGAATTTACATCTTTTTTGGCTCACGTAAAGGGAATAAGAATTTTCATAAAAAAATTTGATCTTTAAAATTTGATCAAGGTTTCTTCACATAATTTGTATTGCATATTTAAAAAAAAAAACTATGCGCTGTTTAGAAGTAGTATCTGTGTAAATAATACATTTGTCTTTCTCACACACGCAGGAAAAAAAAAAAGGTTGGGCATCAATAGCATATTTTTCTATCAATTTCCACATCTGTAGTATATCATGATATGTCAGGGCTGTAGATGTAAACTTTCGTTAAAGACTAATTTAGTTGCACTTAGTTATTCATGATATTCTGTATTTACTAATTATATTGAAGAAAAATAGAAGTGATAACAAAAAAGAAAAACAACGCGTGTATTAATTATTGGACAGGGATTGAGGCTTTTTTTTTGTTGTTGTTTAATATCAAATCAGAACGCTTTGCAAAAAATTGCAATGATTAAAATCTGTGAACTACCACAACTTCAAAACTTGTGTCCCCTAATCCAAAATGTGAGGGCGATAAGTTAAAAAATTTTAAATCATTACTATTTCCAACTAAGTTTATATTAATTATATTAAGTTTATGTTCAAAGTTTATCTGATGTTTTTTAGGTGTCAAAAGTTATGCCCATGTATAGTTTTTTACCCCATCATTTTAAGGATTATAAAAGCTTTACATTGTCACAACATTTGAACCGTTAAAACCTAACATTACTCGGACATTTTTATTTAAACCATAAAAATGTTTTCAACTCATCAACTCTTAAAGCATAGTTAAATTTCATGTGTTTTTCAGAAATAGTAATGCTTATGTTTTAACAAAAAACTCTCAACTATATACTTTCAAAAGAAATATTTTTTGAATATCTAAGTGGAGCATCAAAGGTTAATCCATTGGGGAAGGGGGTGTAGATCGCCCCCATCAACCTCCCCCCCCCCCCTCACCTATGGATTCGTCCTTGGTACCATATGTAGCATACGTAGCAAGTTCAAGTTATTTTAAATTAAAGTAAACTAAAATCATTATTGTCTTCATAAAAATTTTTACGAAGACAATTATGATTTTATTTTAAAGTTTTCAATAATTTTACCTTCATGTATCAAAACACCATTTTTAAGTAATCAATGCTTAATTTTTTAAATTTCAAATCTTACTTTATATTGTTTTACAAAAGACAGCTTTTAATTTGACCGTTCTAGATGACCTCAAGACCTTCTTCGTTTCCGCGATCTTTATTATTCTTTTTTAACAAAACCCTTATTTTCAGCTCTTACTTTTTACATATTTGTACAAAGGTTGTAATAAAAAACAACAACAAAAATTATTTATTTATAAAAAATCATTTATTCAATTAGAATATATCCGTTTTGCTGTCAGAATGTTGTTATCAATAAAAATATTGTTTTTACGACCAATCTTTTTAAAGAAAATTCGACTTTTATGATTACAAAGCTTTTTTATGATTATCAAAAGAATTAGCACGTGTAATAGTTCAGACACCATCTAATAGTGTATGCCATTCTTATCGAATCACTAATTTTGATATCAAAAAACACTTTTTTCATGTAAATTTTTTAACTAATGAAACCTTTCTAGCATTGATGATAAGTTATTTTATCTTGTTTAACAACCATTTTTTTACAACCATTTCTTGTCAACAACCTTTTTTTTTTGTTTTGGCAAATTTTAAACGTATTTTTCATTACAGTCATCGTTTATAGTTGGTGATCATTTAAAAAATCATTACAATTCTTATTTCTTTATTTATTACTGGCCTTCATTGTAATTATTACGTCTTCATTAATTAATTATCAACAGTAAAGCAACTTTCATTTCCATCGTAGCTATCTGATTTTTTATCACACTTGGACCTTTTATCACACTTGGACCTTTGCTGGGCCGTTTGTTGGACCGTTGTTGGACCCAACACGCAATTTTTAGGATTCAAATCAAATGTGTGGAGTTTTTTTTTAGGTAGAATTAAATAGTTTCTAGCTAGAATTGATCCAAAAATTTACTAAATATAAATTCCAAAAATCTCAATCGTTTTACCTTACATTTAAATAGCGGATACTTTTAAACGACATCCACTCAACAAATGAAATTTTAAACACACATTTTTATTGTAACTTATCCCTTAAAACATTTTAAATATTGTAAGCAAAATTTTGTCTCATTCATTTTTTAAAAAGTTTAAGGAGATTTAGGTATGTTGACTTATCGCCTCCAATTTGATGAAAAATATGAACTAACTTTATTTTTTTACTCTGAAGTTCGTCTTCTGTTGCCAGAGAACAATCCCTTTTAACTTATTTTATGCAACTGAAGTAGAGGGTTGTTCATAAATTACGTCACGCAATTTTGTAACGATTTTGGACACCTTCTCTTAAAAGCAAGTTGTTACTTTTTTCTAATCCTCTTCCCTCCTAATATTACGAAGCAAATTTGTAAATCTTCCCCCTTGAAAAAATTTTTTTCCTGGTTTTAAATACGGTTATATTAAAAAATCTCCCCCGTTGAAAAAATTTTTTTCCTGGTTTTAAATACGGTTATATTAAAAAATCTCCCCCGTTGAAAAATTTTTTTTCCTGGTTTTAAATACGGTTATATTAAAAAATCTCCCCCGTTGAAAAATTTTTTTTCCTGGTTTTAAATACGGTTATATTAAAAATTTTCAAGTTGCTTTTAGTTTACAAGTTAATACTTTCCAACACAAGTTTTAATTTTTATGGTTTAATACAGTTTTTTGCACTTCTATAGATCCATATAAAATTGAACAAAATAAATAGTGATTTTATGAGCAAATAATCTCTGAGGATATCTGGTTTATGATATATCTAGAAAACTAATAATAATCCTATAATTAATAAGTTAGTGTAGTTTCGTAGATATCACATCGCTCGTGGCGCGAAAGCGGGGTTTGAATCGCCGAGCAGGATGTTTTGATCGTTAATATTTTATGTTTAATTTCGAAGTTGTTCTATGCGTATTAACTATTTCAAAATGCTTTATTTATTTTTATTAAAATTTAAACAGCATTTCGTTATAAAATTTACAAGATGACTTCATCTTATAAAAAAGTTATGAAAATTATAAAAAAAGATCCTAAATAAGAAATAAAAGAATATAAAAATAGAAATAAATTCTCAATTGTAAAAATTATTTCTTTGAGCTTTCACTTCATTTCAAGAGTTTTTGTTTTAAAAAATTTTTGTTCCATAAAAATAATCGGCGAAAAGCAGTGTAAAATTTACTAAAACTTGTTTGAAAAAACGGCTGCTAGATATAATGATCATTACGTTTAATCAAGGAGGTTTATGGTAGCCCATCGTTGCATTAAGAAAAAAAAATTTCCGAAAAAAAACTACAAGGCCGTTCGTTGCCATGGCAATTAATTTTGTAATCAAGTAAAGCCGTATTCACAAATGCAAAAAAAAAAATAAACTCGTTTAAAAATGTGAAAAAAATAAAAAATAAAATGTCAATTGATATACAAAAACAACGCATAATGAAAAGCTTGGAATGCTACGTAAAGCAAAACAAAAAATTTTTAGACTTCATGAAAATTAACTTTCCACAATTTAAATATAAAAAAAGAATTCTTGTTAGGCATATTCAACATTTCAAATATATATCATTAATAATAATGCAACAGTTGAAGATGCTCCAAATGCTGTCAAAATAGAATTAAAAGGCACTGCTTGGATATCGTGATATGCATTAAAAGTTTTACTATTTACGTGTACCAAACGCTGTTGTTTATGCCGCCATATTTGCAGAAGATCAAGTAGCACTTTAAAACAGAAAACTTTAAACAGAAGAAAGCCAAGGACAACTATATATCAGAAGGTCCAAATTGGGTACATTCTCCGAACGCCCACCAAAAAACGGATGGTCTATCAAAATAGTATTTTTCTGATTTCCATATTTGACAGTAGTAGAAAAATAACGGGGATAAAAGTGTGGATGAGTAATAATACTCCATAGCTTATTACTGGACTGTATCTGTAATATTATTTAAAATATATAACCGTTTCTAAGTATATTAGAATAGAAAAAGGTACAGAAACTAACCACACGTCTGTTTGGCCTATTTAAATCAAAATATTATGAATGATCGAATTGATAGCATCAATGATGGTTCTTCAACATCAAACCAGGTAATATTTTTGCCAAGTTTAATAAGAATACAAATTAAAATTTAATATTAAATTCAAAAAATATGTAATTTTAGATTGAACAATGGTTGAAGGAGTTTCATAAATACCTGGAAAAGTGTTACAAAATTCATTTCAAATGTTTAAAAGACCAAGGTCATTATGATCCTATAAATAATATTTATTGATATTTTTTTTTTGTTTGTTTATTAGAAATTAAATGATTTTTATTTTACTTTTATTGGAACTTTTTTTAAACAGTGGTATATGAAACATTACAGTTTCAGTGGTATATGAAACATTATAGTTTCAGTGGTATATGAAACATTATAGTTTCAGTGGTATATGAAACATTATAGTTTCCAATTGAAAAGTTTTATTATTAAAATGAATAATGTAATTAATTTCACTAGTAAAATTTATAACTAGTTCTAAATTATAACTGGTTGTTATTTAAAATAATGAATTAAATAACTTGTTCTGTAAATTATTTTAAACAACAATAAATTTTAAACTCTCGTAAAGAAATAGGCTCAATATATTTTAATAAATTTTTTGTCTTATAGGTATGCTAGTTTCTGCCAATAAATTAAAGAGGTTGGAGAAGCATCTGAATTAAAGAAGCTGCAGATTTTTATTAAAAGATTTTGATTACCTTTCTTTTGCAATAAAAGAAAAATGTAACACAATCATAGCTCAGATAAAGATTTCAATTTTTTTGAAAGACTTAATAATGTGTTTATAGCTAAAAATACAATTTTATTGATTGAAACATGAGAATAAAGAATACTAAAATAGTAGCTGTTGAAATAATTTCTGATATATTATCTCTATACATTTAAACTTTCTGATGCATAGGCTTTCCATAATTTTTTTTTTTTTTCTCCTCTGTTTTCAAGTGCTGCTTGATCTTCTGCAGACATAGCTGCATGAACAACAGCCATTAGTACACGTAAATCGTGAGAACGTCCTAATTTTCGATGCATAGCCCTATATCCAAGTGGTGCACCAGGGCCTTGTAATTCTATTTTCAATGAAATCAATTTTTAAATGTCGAAGATGCCTATTAAGAATTATTTTTCTCCATGCATATTGCGGATAGTTAACTTTTATAAAGTGTGAAATTTCTTTTCTTGAAAGATTTTATTTTACGTAGCTTTCAATTACCATTCCTTTCCATTAAAGTTGACTGAATAAGTTTTTAACAACTGCTCTAACTATAAAGTAGTAATCACGACAAAAATCATGATCTACGTAAAATAATCGTTTTTTGAATACCTTGATACTAGGTATAAATATCAAAGTTTTAGACCATCTTTTCTACTTAGTTTAACCTTATCTTTTTTTACCCGTTTAACTATAGATTTGTTACGTTCTTAAAGAACGCTTTTACGGCAAGGAAATTAATATATCTCTCCAGGATTTTATTTTGTGTTGTAGTATTTTTGCTGGATTTAATAACAAATTGTTATTTCTAAATATAGAGATAAAATACCTTTTTGTAAATCCAGCAAATATACTAACAATTCTTATTTAGACATTTATTAATTCAATTTTAATCTAGAAATTCATTATTAGTCGTTCAAAAAGCACAACATTAAAAAAAATAATAATAATTAACTAACTCTAAATATCGTTTACAATTTTTTAAAACTTTTATCTTTTGTTTCAATTGCTTAAGACTTTTTGAAACAGTATCATTGGATAATTTTTATTGGTTAATTTTAAGTCATAATAATAACGCGGTGTTTAATAGAAAATTATGTTACAACTTAGACTGTTCCTTGAGAAATGACGTATTTTAACTTCGTCTCCCTCCAGTCTATTATACCTCCTTGATTTAATTTATCTCTATCTTTTAATAAATACAAAGTATGAACTCATGCTTTGTTCGATCATGGATAATCATTAGCTAGAAATTCGTGTGAATTTTTTTAGTTTTTTTTTAAATGCGATGAAAAAAAATCTTTAGCAACACCGCAGTATTATCTTTTTTGAAAAAGTAGTTATAGTCTTAGGGTAGAATGCAAGAAGCGAACTTGAGTCAAGTTCGATTTGAACTTTACATTGTAACCAATAGCAGCAGAGTATTTTTTGAGGGGAAAACCCATACTCAGCCGCTATTGGTTACAATGTAAAGTTCAAGTCGAACTTGACTCAAGTTCGCTTCTTGCATTCCACCCTTAGACTAGACTTGTACTAAAAATGTCACAAGCAATAAAAACTATTTTTTGGCTCGTCTCAGATTTAGTTCGTCTTTATATAAAAATATTTGCGCGGAATAAATGAAGGATATAAACGAATGAGATTCTAGTAAACTTTTATTACGAAACAGGAAATTTGAATTTGACTTAACTTAAGGTGGTACCCCAAGAAATAAAAGTAAATTTTGGTATATAATAAGAAAAAATTAAATACAAAAACTTTTACTTTAACATTTTAACAATAAGTAATAATAATTTGGTATTATGTCTACCAAATTAATAGTTTTTTTTCGTAATAACGCCAAAGCAACCGATATATTAATTAAAACATTTGTAAAAAGTTTGCGAAACGATTACTCTTAAAACAATTTTTCAAAAAAAGCTATATTTTTGACATTTTATTCTTCATGGTAATAAAAAATTCATTTGAGAGAAGGTTTTTGTTCAACACTTTAAGTTCTTGAAATTTTATTATAATCTTGTTTTGCTCTATCAGTCGAAGGAACTATCAGTCGAAGCATGGCGTACAGCCATATCACAATAACTGTTCCATCTCATTGTTACTACAAATGGTACTTTTAGATAATTTACATTTAATGTGAAACAAATATTTTTTAATGAAGCACTGAATTCTGTCAACATATGATGCCTGGTAGTGAGTGAGCTGGCTTTACGAAAGCATCTTTCAGTTCCAGGGTACCCTCAACTGTCATTTGCAGTGCAGACTTGAGTTCGTGATCTCTGCATGTAACAGAATCTTCTTCTTTAGTTATTAAAGACACATTGTTATTTAGAGCAAATCCCATATTTGATGCCTGATCAACAATGCACAGTTTAGTAGGTATTTTTCTTAATAATTCAGGAGAATCATGCATAAGAGTGTGCTATTAAGTGCTTTTGCATTGTTTGAACAGTTTATCGCTCTTTGAATAGGCACACAACACAATATTCACATCTTAAAAGTAAAGTCTGGCAAGATAAAATGTAATGTCACAGACATTATGACTCGTTTTCCCTTGATGTCCATTGGTTGATGGTTATGGCAACCTGATTAAGATCTATGAGCTAATTTTTCCATAACTTTATGCATAACTTCCTTTAGCGTATGGTAAAGTACATTGCACCGTGTTACAATATATATATTTTTTAAAAAATTTTCTAAGAATATAAAGTATAAATTAAGAAATAAGATAAATTTTTACAAAAATATTAACATTAAAATAAGATCATCTTAATTAATAGGTAATACCACAAATAAATAAAATAAAAAAACAAACAAACAAACATAAACAAAAAAAAAAGGAAGAAAAAGAAAGAACTAAAAAGTTAAAACAAAAACATTACGATTAATGATAATGATTTATGTCAGTAGTTATTTAATTTAGTTTTTAAAGTTACAGGGTCATTGAATTTGAGATTAAATTAGGCGAAGCGCTAAACTAGTTAAAAATTTTAGTGCGTTCTTTTATGGAAAGACTGGGACAGCTACAATCCTAGCCTAAGCATAATTCGGCATCTAGCTATTAGTGTACTCCAAAGGTTTTAAACAACGCATGTGATTTAAATCTTATATTATTTAAAAGCAATGCATACTATTGGTGATGTATGCCATAAAAATCCTGCACATTTTTTAAATAGTTTATATATCGGAGAGTTTGCCCTACGCTTGTCATTTAATGCGTTCGATCTTTAACTGATTTAAAGTTTCGAAACTGTTGGCTAAATAAATTTGAGTAAATAAGCTTATAGAAGTTAAAAAGGGAATTGTTTTTTTACTGATACAAAATTTGAAAAATCAAGGAGCCCGAAGTCTTGACAATTTTTATGACGGGCGGGACTCCGGACTTCGCGTAAAAACAGAGACTTCTGGGCTCCGGACTCCGACTTTGCATCCTCGATCACGATAGAAAACATTAAAATAACGATACCAAATGAGAAGTTAAATGATAAATATAATGTCATACGATACCACACAATCTTTGGGAATTTCAATTATAGAGGGGACCGGGGCTAGTTGACAGCAGGGGTAAGTTCCTAATTGGTCATTTCATTATTCATTGTGGTATTGTTTATATTCCCGCATATGCATATGAGATATTGGGATTTATGTGTTTTTTGGACAAAAATGCAACTTTAGGAACATCGCACGGCGGTTATTTTTGATAATTTCTCTCCCACTTGCTAAGTTTTACGAGATTTTAAAAAATTATTTAGTTACGGACGTAACGGAAACATATTTACTAAATTCGTTTTAAAAATTACTGAAAAGTAGTACCATGCAAATTACCACGTATAACTTTTGGTACATCTTTTTGCTAAAAGGTTTTAAAGAAAGATTATAAAAAGTCATTTTCTTTTGAAAAAATTGATGTTTGCACACTCCCAATATAACTTTGTAAACACAAATCTAATTGGTTTGTATAAAAAGAAAACTCATACGAAAATTAAATATATGGAATGGGCTAAACATGAAGGTCTTGTTAAGGGTTGGGTTGCACTTGAGGGAAAACTCAAATATAATTAATTTGTTTATAGTACACTATATATATAAGTGCTATATGAATGAAACAAACGAAAAACCACGTATATATAAATTAAAACAATTATATTAATCAATCAATCAAATTTATTGACAGGCTCAAGGCCCAATATAATAAATATACAATGGGTAAAATAAAGTGGGTTAGAATAAAACAAAGTCTTACCCACTTGAATATAAACAAAACCCAAGAAAAAATATTTATATCAATGTATATATATTAATTATATATATATACAAAAAAAAATATATATATATTTTAAGTAAAGATAAGTATATTCTGAGGCCATAATCATAAACTAGAACGTAAGATGGTAAAAAACTGAGAGAAATGGTATAACTTTTTTCAAATAGAATTGTCGCCCCATGGAATGCGCTTTCCCAAGAAGCAGTGAACGCTCAATCCATCAACGCTTTCAAAAACAACATAAGAAAGTAACTTTATAGATACAATTGCTGCTTTGTCTGTAGCGTCTGTATCTCCATGTTTGTCAGCATAGAGCCTGGTGTAGTACCTCTTCATCAAATTATAAATAGATTATTGTATTTGTATTTGATCACTGAATAATAATAATAATAATAATAACCTTATATATATGTATATATATATATATATATATATATATATATATATATATATATATATATATATGTATATATATATATATATATATATATATATATATATATATATATATATATATATATATATATATATATATACATATATATAATGTTATTATTATTATTATTATTATTATTATTATTATTGTTATTATTATTATATCTTTATATATATATAAATATATATATATATATATATATATATATATATATATATATATATATATATATATATAAAGATAAGAAATTAAAGTGTTATAAATATAACTCAGCTCTCCATTTAAACATCAGCGGAGACTGCAAGAACCTGTCTGAGTTAACGAAAGCTTTTATGACGAGGTTCTCACTATTCTGCAGCAGTAACAATGAGGAGTATTGTTGCTTGCGAATAACAACATTAAGAAAATGGGCACCATGTTTCACAAATAATTTACTTGCACTGTTCCATGGTGGCTCGTTTAAAATCAAGCGAAGTGCATTATTATATGCAACCCACAAACGATGGAATGAGTTTTTTCTCTAAAGACACCACAACTGACATCCATAGATTGGGCTGCAAAAGGCATTAAATAACATGATCTTTGTTTGTATTTGTGTAGAGCTGAACTTTCTACAGATAAGGTTAGCTTTAGCATACATAGAGCGCACGTGTTTTAAAATATCTTTGTCATCCTGCATTTAGTTTGAGATCAAGTGATCCAGGTATTTATACTGACAAGTGTATGTGAAAACAATGCCAAATAATTTGAGACGAGTGCTATTTATAAGGGGTTTATAAATTTAAAAAAACATTATTTGAAACTTGACATTGTAATAAACTATATCATGTTTTACAGCATAACTGGAGCATAAGTCATAAAACTGGAGCATAAAGAAGATGGTTTACAAGAGAAGGACCCAAGCAACAGCCTACGGTAGTTTTATTGAGTAAAACACTAAGATCGTTAATATATATAATAAATTGAAGGGGAGGCAGTACTCCTCCTTGTCGCACTCCATTACTGATATTAAATGTTTTGGATAATATTCCACCCCAAAGGATCTGAGCTGTTTGACCAATATACCAGACAATGAGTAAGCGTAAAGTTACACCAGAGATTTTAGATTTCTTAAACAGGTTTCTTAAATAGTGTATCAAAGCAAACTCTATCGAAGACTTTACTAATGTCAATAAATGCCACAAGCATATTTGAGCCATGTGATAGGTAAAAATTTCAAATATCTTTTAAAATATGAGCTGGCATAAAAGTGCTATGGTTTTTCTTAGATCCAAATCAGTTGGGAGTCCTAGTGAAACTTTCATTAATGCGTGAGACAAAAATATGTTCCAAAATCTTGGAGAAAATTGTCACCAATGCAATTGGACGATAATTAGCAGAATCGGAGATGTCACCATTCTTATCTTTAACAACAAGAGAAATAACAGAGTGTGAAGCACCAATAGGCATGTATCCATGAAAAAGCATGGAGGAAAAACGCAATGACAGAATTTTAAAGTAATTTGGGCTAGCATAGAGATAATGATCCAACTGGAGTCCAAAATGGTCAGCTGCTTTTCCACTGGACACATGATTTATGATAAATTGGACTTCATCAAGAGTGACAAGATAGGCATCATCTTTAAGAAGATTAAGTGTTTAACTATAAAGTTATCATTTATATTGCATGTTGACTTGACTGAGTTGAACGGTGTGGAATAGTTATTATACCACATGTGGCATACATTATCAGGACCTGAGGCAGAGTCAATAGAAGGTGGAAGACTACATTTATTGCTGCGAATACAAGTCACGGTAGACCAGAAACTGGTACAGTTCTTATTTGCTAAGCTGTTTGACAGTTTTTCTGCTTTTATAGTATCTTCTATTTTTTTACAGAAACGAATGGCATATTTATTTAGGGCTCTTGAATTTTTAAAAAGATTGAAGATTGGGCCAAATTTTGGGTTATTATAGCTACGCCATAAACAGAATGCATCTTTAGCAGCCTCATGAACATTTTTCACATAATCTGTCCAACCTGTCATAAGTTGTTTTCTATTGAAACTTGATTTAGAACAATTAAGACACTTAGATGAAAATTGAGTAAGACATTCATTCAGGATATTGTACAGGTGGTTAATCTGCTTAACATGCTCATGTGAGTTACAGTGAACATTACTACAGTTAATTTTAACTTCAAGCTGGCCCATGTTAATTGAAGACACTAAGTTAAACACAGTGGAAGTATACTCCTTTATCATAATGGTCGACAAAGCATTAAAATTTATTTTAGGGAATCTTGTCGAAGTAGGGTGAGCAGTAGAGGAAGAAGATATATCAATTTTAAACGAGATATCAAACGCAAGCGGGAAATGATTAGATAAACTAGTTGACTGAATTATTTCGAAGTTGTTAACATTGCATAGAGAACTTTGGGAGACAAGGCAGTGATCAATCCAAAAAGAGATGCCCCATGTTTCACTAACAAAGGTAAAGGAATCATGAGGAAGACAGATATCAGCTGTAACAAGATGTTCATCAGTACAAAATCAAATAGGAGGTTACTACATGGAGACCGAAATCTTGAATCATAATATAAGTCACCGTAATAACAAATTTACCATTTAAATCTGAAATAAGAGCTGAGAGACTACCAAGGCATTCAAGATACTTATCAACATTCTCATATGAATCACAAGGCATGTAGACATTGATAATTGTGAACTTATCAGAAAAGTTATTTACAAGTTAGATAGCAACAGACCATGAACTATCAGTAGTAACAGCTCGAGTTCTACAGAAGACAGAATATAGCAACACTACCAAACGGTGTGCTACGAACAAAACCTGCTGAAGAATCAGTTGGAGACACTCCATAGCCAAAAAAACCAGGTACAATGTTGTTCAAGAAACTAAGTTCCGTGTTGAGTAACCAAATCTCTTGGAGACAGATGATATCATACGTTGCATAACTATTGTCCAAACAAGAGATTCGATAGGGGCCCATCTCACTTTAGAGGCCCATTTTAGACCACTTTCCCCTACGTTTTGAAATTTTTTTACTTTTTATGCTTTTTTTACGGAAGTCGTCCGAAATAGAAGTAATACGTTTATTCATGTTAAAGTCACAAATATAGCATATTTGTGACTTTTAGGCCATTTCGGTTCCGGCCGGAAATACAACATTTCAGGCCGGAATGCCGGAATTTATTTTTTACCATGCTTTTTAAGACATTTTTTTTGTGTGTGTAATTTATTTCGCCGTTAAAAATGTTGCTCGGCGAAATTCAAAATAGCAAATAATTAAGTGTTAAAGTGTTTACAACCTAGAGTTGTTAACGGGAATATTTCGTACAATTCCGGAAAAATAAAATTTTTTCGGAAGGATATTGAGAATCAGGAATTATTTTTTTTCGTACCGAATTTTACGAAACAAAAAAAACCGTCGATGTTCGCAAATGCTACTTACGAATTAACGCCTTTCGCAAGTTGAATTATGAAATAAAACTATTTTGCTACATACTAAAGTGGCGCTTACGGAAGTCACATATGCGGAACGAGCTCTTTCGCTGAACGACGTTTTGAAGTCTATAAAAAAATTTTATTGGCCAAACGGATATAATTGTAAAAAATAAAATTTTTATATACCAAAATGTTTATAATAAAATTTTATTTTCAGTATTGCAACATATGAACGTTTTAAGGTTTTATTTTTTGAAATAATGATAAAAAACCAAATTTCTTTCGAAACGAAACTCTTTCGCACCGCAACTTGCGAAACAGTTCTTAACGGAAAAACACTTACGAAACGCGGCATATTAAAAATATTTAATTACGTTTTATGAATCAAATACGTATAATTAACTAGGTAACTAAAATACTAATTATTATAAGTATAATGATATTGATAAGTTTCAGTTAGTAAATTTTAGTAATTGTAAGTTTCAGTTAGTAAATTAATAAATAAACCTAGACTTTCATAAAATATACTGAAAATGTCCTTCAATGAACAAGAGTTAAATAATGAACATAACTTAAACAACATAAACTTTCCGATTTTGGGGGAAAAAAGAAAAGAGCATGTAAGTCATTTGTTTGGGATCATGTAGATTTGCCTCAAAAAATTAATGCATTTGTAATATGTCAACATTGTAATACAAAGTATCCCGAGGACAATAGTAAATGGAAAATAAAATGGCCCTGCGATTCCACAAGCAACATTATTTGGCATCTAAAATCTGTTCATAAAATATTTGGACCATCAAATTGTAATATCAAAAAACAAGAACTAGATGTTCTTTACGATTTAGATTTGGAAAAAAATGAAGAAATAGAAGTTGATGAAAACAGCTATATTAATAAATGGCTTACATTAAAAAGACAAGAAGTTATAACTAAGAATTGCTTGATTTCCTTCTCAAAGAAAATATGCCGATGTGCCTTGTAAATCATCAATCATTTGATTTTGTTAAAAGTTTAAATCAAGATTACAAACTGCCTCAACGACAAACAATATCATATACTATAGTTCTGAAAATGGTAAGTATTATATATATATATATATATATATATATATATATATATATATATATATATATATATATATATATATATATATATATATATATATATATATATATATATAGTATATATATATATATATATATATATATATTATATATATATATATATATTGATAACAATTAAAATATAGTATTAACGAAAAGAAAAACAAGATATATTACAATTTGACGTAAAGATAAAATTGGTGCAAGATGTTAAAACAAGAAGGAATTCAACATATGATATGCTTGATTCAATTTTTTCAAATAAAGATGCTTTATTATCTATGAAATATAAAAATGGTGTCGAATGCATATTTCAATATGTGCCTTCAGGTGACGAGTTTATAATAATAAATGATTTTTGCAATTTGTTTGAATCACTAAAAGATTTGACAATAAGCTTAAGTGGTCGAAATTATCCTACAGTTTCTTTATTATTTCCAGCTGTTTACAGTCTATTGAATAGTAATATAACTAATATGGAATTCTCTACTGATCTAATAAAAATTTCAGTTACTAAATTCGTTAAAAAGTCGCCTAAATTATATTTTAACTGATGATATTTTTGTGGCAGCTACTTATCTTGATTTTCGATATAAAAAATTTGAATTTGTAGAAGATATAACCCAACGTCTTGGTTTAATAATTCGAGCAAAAAATTTTGTTAAAAAAATATTAACACCGCTGACGCAACAAGTTAGTTTGTTATCGCAAGAAGCCAATCATTTAACACCATCAATTATATCAAACCAATTGTTAAATAATACGAGTAATTCGAAAAGTATGATGAACATTTAATGATAGTTAATGAGAGAAACAAATTAGCTATAGAAGAAAATGGGTGTATGGCTTTTTATCAAACAGAAGGTGACACCTATAAACTTATAACGCTAGCTTGTAAAATAATTTTGTGCTTAAGTGCAACTTCAGTTGCATCCGAAAGTTTATTTAGTGTAGCAGGAATTATACAAAATGAACAAAGAAACCGGTTACATCCCATGCTTTTGAGTATGCTCAATTTTATAAAGTTTAATATTATGCAGAAATATTAATTTCAACTTTCAATTAACTATTAATAATATAAACGATTTTAACGGTTTTAGCAACACCTTTTATTATATTTGTCAAATAATTATCTTAATAACAAAATAATTATCTTAATAATGTGATAATTGTCTTAGTAATATTTAAAAAAAAAATTAAACTTTTACTAACATGTTAGCATTAAATAACCAAATCTTAAATTTTAATGAAAGAGTTTCTTAATGCAAAAATTGAGTTGTTTTGAATAAGTCGGTTAAAAAAAAAGAGGTCATTATCGAATTAATTTTTACTGTAAACTTGTCGTTAGTTTAACTCAAAGGCAGTTTTTCTCCTGTTCCTTTCTTTATATTCATTACTTACCCGAAGTTGTGAGAGAGCAGTTAATTAGTCTATGAGTCAGTAAGTTAATGGAAAAAAAGAGACGGTTTTATACGAATAAAATTGCGTAATTGAGAAACAATGCTTTTGTTGAAATCAAAAAAAGACATAATTTAAGTAATCAATCCTAAAATCCAAACGTTATTGGGACTATACAACTGCTGAAAGTTTTAAAGCTCTAGCTATTTTGGAGAGCAGTAAAAATTTAGTTTGCAAGATTTTGCAGCAAAAAGCTCACCAGGACTATACAAGCGCTGAAAGTTTCAGAGCTGTAGCTAGTCTGAAAATTAGTGATGAACTAATAAAAAATATAATGAAACCAATTATTTTACTAAGTTTTTATATACGAGAATATAAATAGTAAACCTCCATTTCTGCAAAGCCAAAGACAATAAACAACCAAAAGTCGGAAGTGAACCAAAGTCGGTAGTTGATAAATATTAATGCAAATAAATACTGGTATAGGGACATGTTGCGGAAAGAGCGTTGTCCTTTCCCTCAAAACTAACTCAAAGTTTCAGTTTTTTCTATTTAAATTTTAACTGCGTAACTTTCTAAACCTTTCTAGGTCACTGCAAATATATATACATATATATATATATATATATATATATATATATATATATATATATATATATATATATATATATATACATACATATATATATATATATATATATATATATATATATATATATATATATATATATATACATATATATATATAAATATATATATATATATATATATATATATATGTATATATATATATGTATATATATATATATATATATATATATATATATATATATATATATATATATATATATATATATATATATATATAATAAAAAGTATTCCTAAGACTATTGAATTAAGATTATCAGCAGCATTGTCAAGTGAATCGATTTTTAAAGAAAATATTCCTCCTTATTAAGAAGCCTTAAAAAAATCGAGTTACAATTGCGAACTTGCATACCATACAAGCATAAAATCAATAAACGGCAACCATAAACGCAAGATAATATGGTATAATCCTCCTTTCAGTGCAAATGTTGTTACAAAAATAAGTAAATGTCTTTTGAAACTCATTGACCTCCACTTTCCAGTTAACCACAGACTTCGTAAAATATTTATTAGAAACACAAGCAAAATAAGTTATTCCTGCATGCCAAACATAAAATCCATTATCAACTCTCACAATAAAAGCATTTTACATAAGAAGGCAAAAACTAATGAAATGAAATGAAACTGCATTGACAAAACCAAATGTCCAATGAACAACCATTGCCTTTCCAACAGCATTGTTTATCAGGCCACAATCTATTCAAATTATCCGGAATATAAAGAAAAAGTGCATTTTGGACTTAGCAAAACACCTTTTAAAGTTCGGTATGCAAACCACTTAAAATCTTTTAATGCAATTAGGTACAAGAATGATACAGAGCTATCAAAAGAAGTATGGAAATTAAAAGAAAAAAACTTCACACCTTTTGTCAGATGGAAGGTTGTTAAAAAATGCAAACCATACAACCCATCATCAAGAGTTTGTAACCTTTGTTTGAACGAGAAGTTCCAAATTTTGATGTATAAAGGAGAAAACCTACTAAATACAAGGAGTGAAATAATCTCGAAGTGCAGGCACAAAAATAAACTCCTTATTTCCTTTTTTGATACCGAAGATTGATCGTGGTTGGTTTACGTCACGTTTACGTCACGTTATACTTTCAAAACTTTTAAAATTTTGTTTCCATCGAGTCATTAGAACTCACGCCACCATAATTCTAATTGTAATTTTAACGTTTAATTTTTAATTTTGTAATATATGGCTGATAATAGCCGTTAGACATGAAACCTAATGTTCCATAATAAAAGTTTTTTCTTTATCGCTTTTAAATATAATTATATATATATATATATATATATATATATATATATATATATATATATATATATATATATATATATATATATATATATATATATATATATATATATATATATATATGTATATGTATAGATAAATATATACATATATATATGTACATATATACATATATATATATATATTTATATATATATATATATATATATATATATATATACATATATATATATATATATATATATATATATATATATATATATATATATATATATATATATATATATATATATATATATATATATGTATATATATATAAATATATACATACGTATATGTACATTTATATATATATATATATATATATATATATATATATATATATATATATATATATATATATATATATATATATATATATATATATATATATATAGATAGATAGATAGATATAGATATAGATATAGATATATAGATATATATGTAAAAACTATTGAAGAATCATTTAACAACATTATTTTATTTAAATAATAAATAATAATATTTGTATAACAGTTTAATGAATGCTTTCGAGTCTATTCCGTAAGCGCACATTCCGAAACGCTCCTTCCGTAAGGAACTGTTTCGCAAATATTCTTTCGAAATGATTTGTTTTGCAAGTTTCTTTTCGTAAAGAGTTATTACGGAATAATAATTGTTTATTTTTTTCGTGTAACGCATTACGGAAGGTGAATTTGCGCAAGAACAACTTCCGCAATTGCAACTTGAAATACGGTAGATAAAAATGCGAAATTTTCGTATGTTTTTGTTTACGGCGAACAACCCTATTATAACCGCTAAAATGTTTAAGAACACTTAAAAAAAAGTTTTCGAATAAAAAAATAATATAAAAATTCATAATTAACATAATCACTAGATGAATTTTTTAACATCATTACTTAAATTTCATTGATATAAATAAATCTGTTTTGAGCTTACTTTTAAAGAAAAATTTAAAGTCGGATAAACTAAGATCCCTGAACAATAATCTTTTTAATTCATTCTTGAAATATTCTAAGGTAGTCTTGTTCATTTTTATATGCGTGTTTATTCTAGGGTTGTTCGCCATAAACAAAATCCTGAATCTTTCAGCGCTTGTATAGTCCTGGTGAGCTTCTATGTTAAAATTTTTTCCAGGCGCAAAGACCTGAGGAAGAGTTGTATTGTACGTACCCGTTTATTTGCTGCAAAATCTTGCAAACTAAATTTTTACTTCTCTCCGAAACAGCTAGAGCTTTAAAACTTTCAGCAGTTGTATAGTCCCAATAACGTTGGAATGTTGAAAATTAAAGTATTTTCCAGAGCCAATGGTACAAGAGACAACAAATGCCCTTCTCACCCTCCCACCCTTACTTTTTTATTTTATTAAGGAAAACATTTAAGAAAAAATCATTGAAAAGGATGTGATTAAATTTTTTTTGATTTACTTGTTGTTATTAATGTAATAAAAGCAAAGGAGCATATAACAGTGCACCTTAAAAACAGAAAAATTGAAACTGACTAAACATAAAATTATTCTACTTGAAAACAAGTAAGAGCTATTTTTAGGCATTTTATTATATAATTAAGTTTTAGCATTCATCACTTAAATTAGGTCTTTTTTTGATTTTTTGTTTCCCGATTTCGCAATTGCATTCGTATGGCAACGTTGTTCAAGTTATCTTCTTTTTATTCATTAAATGACATTCTAAAAAGTATATTTTATGAAAGTCTTGATTCTTTTATAGAAGTTTAAAACTGAAACTTATCAATATCATATAAAAAATTAGTATTTTAATTACTTAGTTAATTATACGTATTTGATTCATAAAACGTAATTAAATACATTTATTATGGCTCGTTTCGTAAGTTTTTTTCTGATAAAAACTGTTTCGCTAGTTGCGGTGCAAAAGGGTTTTGTTTCGAAAGAAATTTGGTTTTTTATCATTATTTTAAAAAATAAAACCCTAAAATGTTTATATGTTGCAATACTGAAAATAAAATTTTATTATAAAAATTTTGGTATATAAAAATTTTCTTTTTCACAATTATATTCGTTTGACCATCAAATATTTTTTATAGACTTCGAAACGTCGCACAGTGGAGTATTTCACTTCAAAAGTTGAACAAAATTATTTTATGTTTATTGTCGATGTGATATGAAGTAAAAAGAAGTTTAGGGTCATTGTATTGTATTAAAAACGATTATTCACTCATGAAATGTAAAAAATTTCTATATTAAAACAAAAAATACATATTTTTATTCACATTATATACTTTACAACTTTAAAACTATTTAACATAATAACAAATAACTAAATTTATAATAATAAAAAGGATAATCACACTTGAAAGATACATTTAAACCTATACTGGTTTTCTTAATCACTGAACTTAATCTTTAGGTTATACCTGTTGTTACGAATTATTTTTTGTTAAAGGATTAAATCCTATGGTTATCCGCTACAAGGGGCTAATGATTTGACAACCAAACAATTTGAAATTAATAATTTAAATTTATTATCATAGCCCTATATTTAATCCAAAATAAAATAAAATAATATTGTACTTGTCAATGAAATCATTTTCAATCGGAATCATTATCTGATATGTCGTCAACCATCATCGCTTGCGAGTCTTCTAATAATTCCGGCATCAAGAGTCCTATTGTTTCACTGGAGAACGGTTTTCTTTTTTTCTGGGGTCTTTTTCTCATGCTACTTAGCAAAGGATCCGAAGTTAGCAAAAGTCTGTTTAAAATATCTCTATTACAGTTTTCTCGCGAAGACTTCCTTGCATAATTCTGCCGATAAAGACGGAAATGTTTGTTTCTCGCTTCAGCTGCTTCTTCTGATAGCTGGCCAATAGGCAGTATAGCCTGTTCAATTATTGTGGGGCCATGTATTAAAACTTTATGCATAGTTGGCGTCATTGGGTGCCACCCATATAAATCAACATAAAGTTTGGCCGTCTCATTTGCAAAATTTTCAAACTCTTTTACATTAATTTGATGCCCACTCGAAATAGCTTCCAAAATGACATTACATTTTTTTATAAGAGTTATATCAACCCCTGTGATGCGGGAAGCGGTTAGGGGATTGGCAAAAAATCTTCTTGATGAATTACCATCATTACTGTTCCCAAATCCAGCCTTAGGAATATCAACCAACAGCCCTAATTCATCTTTAAAGGCATTTTGAATTTTTTGTTTTGTTTCCGCTACTATTTTTTATCTTCTTCTGTCTTTGCTTGCCATTTTTTAATTGGTATTTTATACGATATATGCAGCAAGGATTCAAAAAATCTGATTCTTGCGTGCAGTATTGATAGCCCAAATTTTAGTGTCTCGCGGCTTTCTGTCGTTTTTTTATTCAAGTCATTAAAATTTTTTGAAGTTTGCCCACATATATAACATTTCATCGTTGATGTTGTATTTGTAGCAGCATTGCAAACTTTTCCATCAATCATAGTAAAAAGAAATATATGCTTTATTTGCAAATTACCACCAAAATCGTTTATTATTTCACTTTTTCTTAAGCCTTTTATTTGGTTCTCTACGTATTCAATTTCATCATTCGTTACGTCTTTGCTCTCCCGAATAAAACGAATTCTTATTGGTCGACAATACCTTGTAGATGATGGTGCTGGGTTTTGCCAGAGCACCTTCTTTTGGTTACCAATATGGCATATGAACCGTAGGGGCACAAAAGAACTTTGAAATATGTTTGCGTCGCTATCGTCGCTGTTTTGAAATTTTTGTTTAAAAGTTTGTTGTTGCGAGCCATCACAACCCCATTTAGAAATCAATTCTAAATTATTTCTTTCTTTTTCATTTAAAGTTTTAACAACTTCATTCAAATAACAACATAATCGCTTAGACGTGTGATCCAGAAGATCTTGTAATTTAATTTCTGAACAATTTTCTGTAACTGTTATCGATTCTTCTGATGGATAACATTCCTCTTTGGCTTTTTTTACAAGTGAATAACATGGATAGATATTCTTGTTGGCTGCATAAATAATTTCATATTGTTTTTTTGTCATATCAGCTTCCACAAAAATTGACAACGCTTCTGATGGTGTGTGCTTTTTAATGATACCTTTAGTAGATGTGTCACTTTTTCTATATTGTTTGGCTTTTGTAGGTGTAAATAAAATTTCCTTTATAACGTTAGACGCGTCACTGTTCCCTGCAGCACGTTGACTCATTTGAGCAGCATACATCAACTGCTCACAAGGTACATGTTCTCTTAAAACCCTTGTTTTTCGCCTTCTCGTTGGTGAGCTCGATTCACAAAATTCTTTTGACGGTCGGCCGGGCTTTGCTACCGTCCAAGTTGGTAGTGCTATGGTGGTATTAAGCCATTGTTCGTTATTTTTTAAAAAACGCTCTCTTTTACGGCTAGCATTTTCCCATTTTTGTTTAAATTGGAACTTAAAAGGTGAAAAAATGGTTTTTAGTGCACTTTCTTCATTTGCAGGGCATTTGGTTATGTTTTTAAGGTGTTCTAATAAAAACACGAATTTGTCGTCAATTTTTTCCTCGGAACTTTGCTCCAAGACTTCATAAAGCGATCGTCTAGTCTTCTCTATTGTGATAGCTTGAGGTTCTACAATAAAAATATGAATTATAAATAAAAATATGAATTATAAATAAAAGTTCACAAAAAAATGTTTTTGCCTTATTGACTAAAAATATTAAGAAAATTTTAGGGCGCGTACATGCGCAACATTTAAAAAAAAAAAAGGTAAATAGAATATCTAAGCTTTACGTGAAGCACAAGCTCGTAGCTTAATAAGGCTTAATTGACATTCAAAAATCACTTTTTAATATCGTGATAAAAAAAAAACGTTAAACTTTTTACATCAAATATAATTGATGAGAAATATGACAGTAACATATAAAATAGAGAAAATAAATATACCAAAAGTATGAGCTTACCTTCTTTTTCAATATCCATTATGATTTTTAAAATTTTTTACTAACCACAAACAAAAAACGATTTGTAATAATGCTCGTCAACAGAAACGTTGAAAAACAATTAAATTCATTATCATGATTACTCGATTTTTAAAGCTGCCCAAATAAGGTGAGGAAGAGAGGAGTAACCGAAATGACCATTTAGGGATGTAACCTTTATTAAGCTTTAACAATGCACCAATAAAACCATATTTTGACAAAATTTTGAAAATCGACTTTTGATCAACTTTTCCGTATAAATACTCCACTGTGCGTCGTTTAGCAAAGAGCTCGTTTCGCAAGTGCGACTTCCGTAAGCGCTACTTTCGTATGTAGCAAAATAGTTTTATTTCGTAATTATCCTTGCGAAAGGCTGCATTTCGTAAGTTGCATTTGCGAAATGAACATTGACGGGTTTTTTTGTTTCGTAAAATTCGGAACAAAAAAAAAATTCCTGATTCTCAATATCCTTCCGAAAGAACTTTATTATTCCGGAATTGTACGAAATCTTCCGGTTAACAACTCTAGTTTATTCATTCTTATATGCGTGTTTATTCATTCTTATATGCGTGGTTATTCATTCTAATGTGCATGCTTATATGCGAGTCAACCACCCATAAAATCTCTAATACAATTTTATATAAACAATAAATAGACTTTTATGTTTTTATATAGATATATTTAAGATACAAATTAAGTTCTTGCCACTGCTATTTATTTATAAAATGGTTCCGAGCCAGCGCTGGATTTATGTAACAATGCATATGAAGTTAAACTCGGTGGTATCCATAATACTTTTAGGTTTCCTGATTACACCATCCGTATTTCGAGCCTTTTTCCCTGTTAGTAAGTTTCATAAGCCAGCACTCCCATCGTTGAAACAGCACAAATCAAACTAATATTCTTACCACGATTTGCAAACGATTGTAAAATTGCCAGCACACTTCTTAGCGAATAACCATATGTGCTGTTAGTATGCACATTAAATTCAGTTTCATCCAAATAAATGAATTTCTTATTTGAAACTCCGTTAAATTCACTTGCAAATGCATAGCGTGCATCAATAACTCGTACTTCTGGCAAATGCACAACACGCTTTCTTGATAAATCCGAGCGTTTGAGTTTTCTTGAAATAATAGGCTGAGACATATTAAGGCCAGCTGCTGAAAGATTTTCTTATATTGCTTCTTGCGTACAAAGATTATTTTCTTGTACGCATAATTCATTAATATTTTTTATTTGCGCGTTCATAGGTCTTTACCTCGTTTTTTTATCAGAAAACGACTTTGCAATCATGTCGTCGAAGTCTCCTCTGCTTAACTTAACACTTAAGTTAAGCAGAGGAGACTTCGACGACATGAATGCAATCATGTCGTTGAAATCTCCTCTGCTTAACATAACGACAAGGTTTTGAACTGTGTGCATAGATAAATTAAGAAAAGTGGAAATGCTTGTTGTAGATTCATTTCTTTCAACTAAATGCTAAAGCATTTCAATATACTCTTTTGTACTCCTGCTATTTTCTCTTCCATCCATAGGGTAAATATTTAAGTATTAATAATAGTTATAAATAATTACATTTAAATCTAAATAAATGAATATTTAGATAAATAATAATTTAATCAACCAATAAATTTAATAACAAAATTAAACAAAGACCCAATACTAATTTAAATAAAGCATCATCGAATGTAAAAAGTCTTCGTCTTAAGTATTTATAACCTCGTTTACCAGGAAACAAGAACAATTTGTTTTGAAACTTAGGACGAAGACTTTTTACATTCTATTATTTTACTTTTAGGTCTTTGTTTAATTTTATTATTAAATTTATTGATTGATTAAATTATTATTTATCTAAATATTCTTTTATCTAGATTTAAATTTAATTATTTATAAATATTACATAAATCCAGCAACAACTTTATATTTTAATTATATCTATATAAAAACATAAAAATTTATTCATTGTTTATATAAAATTATGTTAGAGATTTTATGGGTGGTTGACTCGCGTATAAACACGCATATAAGAATAAATAAACACGCATATAAGAGTGAATAAATGCTCATAAAAGAATGAATAAATGCGCATAAAAGAATGAAGATTCACAAATGGAGTAATTCTTACTTTCAAACATTTTGTGATTAAAATAATTTGTGTTGGTGTCATTATCACCGAGAATGCCACTTTCTTTCGAAAATTTAATTATGAAATTTTCCTCTATTTTTAAAACAGTTCAATTTGAAAATTAGTAATAGTAAAAATAAAATTTCGTTAATTAATTAAAAATATTATGAAGATTAATATTTGCTTTTCTTTGCTACCCAATCGCTAATTATTAATTTATCATAAGATATGTATGCAAACTTACCAGCCGCTCGTTCGATCTTTATTTTCTCCTTCAAACCTTTCCTGATTTTCGTTGTTTAAGAACAGAAATAAGGATTTTTTAGAAGTTTAGAAATATTGTGGATTTTTAAGACATGTGACACAGACTGTGTAAAGAGTTAGCACGCTCTTCAATCCTTGATAAGTTACTGTGTTGTTTTCCAATTTGTCACATACCAAAAGATTAATGGATGTCACATACACAAATTTGTCACATGCCAAAAGATCAATGAAATGCTTGGAGAGCCAGGGTCTCATCCGTTTCAGAGCAATTTCTGAATAGATTGATATCATTAACGGAATTTTTAATATGTATGTTACGATTGAGTTACTGGTCCAGTAAGCTGTATGTGTTTGTGACATTTTGTATTTTATTACAAATATATATCTTTGATATGTAAGAGCATAATAAATTGAAATACCACCAGCAGCAACAAAAACTATAAGCTCCTCTCTATGGTTGTTGATGTTAACGTATTCATCTATTGTCACTATTGACGTTTCACCCATTGGTTTTGTTTTCTTTGGGTTTTCCGCACCACTAGTGTCTTTTTTAGTTCCATCTCTTTTTTTACTTCGTTTAAGCTTGTAAGACCAAACTCCGTTGCAATAGCTTCCAAAAGTTTGCTATTTTGCTCTTTAGTTTTGTCAGTTTCTTCTCTATAGTTTATTTCTTATTCTTTATATACTACCTTTTTTATTTTCTAAATATGGAAAATATTTATGAAAAAAAGCGATCAAAGCTGTTACCTAAACGCGGAGAAATGCTATTGTTTATACATTATAATGCAAATAAATTCAAAGCGAGTAATAAAATCTGTATTTCTTGTGTACAATTAATTCTTATTTCTTTCAACTATATAACTTGAACAAAATGATTTTTAAACATTAAATTATTTTAAAAGATTAGGACTTTTGTGTTCTGAGAATCAGATTTTAATAATATTTAGAATTTCTTTTATTCTGTTTATTACTGCAGCGATAGTTCAAAAAGTTTTTTCTTATTATTTATTAACACGAAATATTCGATGTTGTCAGCTGGATTATTTTATTTACCGGCCAGATATATGATCCATATATAAATTTACTTTCAATTGTTTTTGTTTATCAAATATGAAAACAATTAAAAGTAATTTTCGTTTTTGTTTTCGTTCGACTTTTAAAGATCTTCTTAGGATGTTTGCAACCCACGGCAACTTTACATTTTTTGGTTTTAAATCTATTTCACGTTTTGGAAAATTTATAACATATATCTCATTATAGGATTTTAAAAATTAATTGTAAGTTAAGTTACTGTCAGATAAAGCGTTTATATCTTTCCGAGAAATGTAATACCAGGAGAATGCACCGCGTGAGTTTTTTGAAGCTAATTTTAAAGTTGGCCCATCTTGGTTAATTCAAAACAACTTTCCGTAACTTAAGATTTGGCTAGAAACTTTGTTCAAACAAAATCCAAACATTGCGATAAACAAATGAATAATTTGCAGTTTATGCTTGCATGAGTATTCTACCTTATAAATAGTTATTTGTTAACTGATTGTTTTCTATCGTTCATTCAAAAAACATTCGGAATATTGTAACTGAAATTCAGATACTATCCGAGGTATCTCTCTAGCTTAGCTATATAAATAAACTGATAAATATTAGATAAACAAATAATTTTTATTATGGGCTTTCAACGTCCTTAAACGTAAACATGCCGATAATTATTAGAATAGCTTATTTATCGACAAAAAATAGTTACAAAACGTACCTAGAGCAGTAGATATGTGTAAAATAATGATATAATGTCTGTTTTCTTATTATATACTGGAGAATGATTGTTTTTTGTCCGTCAACTTTATACGCAGATATCCAAGGGGCGCCAAATAAAAAGTAAGTACCTATAAAAAAAAAAGGTCCTTCATCTATAATATAGGAAAACTTTAATAAATAAGGGCGCCAATCAGGGTTGCTGTCCCAGGCGGCGTGATGGCTCTCGGCGGCCCTGCCAAGGTGAGCTGTTGGCTCTGACAAAATAAACGATGTTGACAGTGGCGGATTAAGACTTTTCGGGGCCCGGGGCTATTTAAAAGTAGGAGGCCCCGTTCCACTAACAACGACAAAAATGAGTAAAACAAAGACTTTCTTGAAAACGCTATCACTGATATTTATTTATATACAAATTTTATATTTATTTTATTGAATTAAGTTGAGTGATTTTTTTCTGCTTTTCTTCCCCGCAAACTCTGCAATCACATCGCTGAAATCCAAAGTTTCTAATAGTTTTGACTCAATAGTTAATCTTGCTATATTACTTAAACGACTATGGACCATTGTTGATCGGTGCATGTTCTTAACTCTTTTAAGAGTAGAGAATGATCTCTCTGCCTCGCAGTTTGTTATAGGAATAGTTAGAAACAAGCGATATGCTATATAAACATTTGGAAATGCATCAATAATATCGGTTTCAACAATCCAATTTAAAACATGCAAAGGAATCAATGTGTTTTCAGTCTCAGATTTATCTTTTTTATGCGAAAAAAAACCCGGAGGCTGCAACTTTAATAATGTTACAAATTTCAAATATGAAACTATCTTCTAAATCATTTGAGTACACTTCTACAATTTATTTCGCGCTAACTTGCAATTCCATGGTACTAATAGTTAACAGCTTCGATAGAAATCCAAATAACTTATTTACGTGGTTGTAACCATCACTTCTTATAGTTAATTGCGTCACAAGTTTGTCAATAATGACAATAAATTTATTCACTCGAAACTTGTCGGATACGCTTAAAGAATCAACTTGGTTTTCTCCGTTGCTCAATTTTTTAATTACCTTTCTTTTGTTCTTATCCGAATAGTCTTTTTCAATAAACGAGCTAAGTTTTTTTGATTCATTCTCAAATCTCGTAAAGTCGTTTCGTAAGTTTTTTACAAAGTCAATTAGTGAAAGTAACATACTGCTTGCTGTATGCAAATCTAATTCAACTTTTTGAAGAAATTTGCTAACTGCATTAAACCTTTTAAGTATGTGATGCCAAAGTACAGCCATGAATGCAAACTCTAGCTTAGTGATCTTATTTAATAAACACAAAGCTTCATGACGAGTACCAGATTTTTCTTCTTTATCCTTACCTATATGACATAGCGCTGCATAAATCCCATCAAAATTTTCTACTAAACTTTTTGAAGCATCTGACCTACATGACCATCGTGTATCTGATAGGCGCTTGAGTGTAGCATAATTTCCTTTCAATAAATCCCATCTATGTGTTGAAGCTACAAAAAATGAATACAAACTCTGGAGAATGCCAAAATAGTTGATAGAATTGATGCATTCACTGACACTGCACTGCCCTACTAAATTTAAAGAATGTCCAGCGCAGGGAATATAAAAGCTAATTCATTCCGCTCTTTTAAACGTGCTTGTAATCCAGAATATTTACCAGACATATTGCTTGCATTATCGTATGCCTGTCCCCGACAATTGGTTATATCAATATCATATCTTTCCAGTAGATCTAAAATGTCAGTAATCAAAGATTTACCGTCGTGGCTTTTAATTTGTAGAAAACAAAAAATTCGTTCATACACGTGGCCATTTAGATAATAACGAAATATCACAGAAAGTTGATCCACGTGAGAAATATCAGGAATCGAATCTACGATAATTCCCCAGTATTTTGCTTTTTTTTATTTCGGTAATAATTTGCGTTAAAACCTTTTGAGACATAATATCAATTAGCTCTTCACAAATAGTTTTAGACAAATAATTTACATTACCTTTGCCTTTATTTGCAAAAGTGTCAATGTGTTGCTTTAAAACTGGATCAAATTGAGTCAACAGTTCTAACATGCCTAAGTAATTTCCGTTATTTGACGATCCTATAACTTCATTATGGCCTCGAAATGCTAAACCTCTTCCGGCTAAAAAATGAATATCCGCTACTATTCTATTTAAGATTGCAGACCAATAATTAAATTCCCTTTTAATCTGGCTTACCATATATTCATAGATATGAGTATTTTGTTTTATGAATTCTATCCACTTAATCATACATTGAATATGTTCGTTGCTGTTTTCGTGGCCGAAAATAGTTTGTTTAGCTTTTTTCCAATTGTAAAAGCCACTTTTGACAAATACGTTGTCGTAATCCGTTGAAAACAACTTGCAAACATAATAAAATACACATCCAGTGGATTCAGAAAACATTAACCATTTTTGGTCACACTTTTCGCCATTATTCATCACTTTTTGAAAATATTTAACCGAATAATATTTGTACTGGTTTTTGAACATCCGCTTCGAAGATTCGAAATTAGAGTCTTTATTTTGAAAAAAAGCTTACCCCTTGTTTAAATACTTCATACGTTCATTTTCCTTTAATTGTAAGGGCCATAAAGCAGGGTCTTCGCGTAGAATGGTATCTAGGAAAAAAAAATCATGATAAATAAGCCTAATAAAAAAATAATAAGTGACAATTTATAGAATAAAAATATTAACTGCCTAAAAAGTAAATTGTTTGTTTAGCAGATGTTAGAGGTGTCATTAAAGATAGTAAAAATTGGAGTACCTGAGTCAAGCTCATTATTATGCATTGTGGATTCAACACTTTCAACTCCTTGAATTTCATTTGAAGGACCTTGACAGGCTACTTCATTTTCCCTGTTATTGTTTTTATTATAATCTACAGTTTGTGGAAATTGCATATTAGTTTGGTTTAATGAAAAAAAATTTGTCATTTTCGGAAGTTTAGCTACCATTTCCTCTCTCTCTCTTTCTTCAATCTTCTTCTAGAAGCTCCACTTTTATACTTTCTTAGCATTTTAATTATAACTGTATAACCTGAAAAGTGTTAAACTGTTCTTTTTCTCTCTTTCACGAATTTAGCGCTTCAGCTATTAACTGCATTCACACAAGAACTCTTTTGTGCGGAAGTACAAAAGAATTGTAGAACTGCAATCGTTAATGCATTTTCAATAACAATATAATTATTAAAGTCATTAATAATTTTCCGAAGGGAATTGTTTTTGTAGCAATTTGTGAAAATGTTACATTCAATTATTGCTATAAGGCGCTGCTACCAATCTAGTAATTTTTTTTTTTGTAGAAGTAGTTGCGCTCCTTAGTTGTCAAAGATCGGAAAAAATATATAATGCAGCGTTTTTGTAGACAGTTATTTTATTTTTATGCTTTTGTTTTCAGACAATTTAGTAAATTTAACTTTGGCTCTTTTAAGTTAATAAAAGATTTAATTTTCAGAGTTAATAAAAAATTATTTACTTTGAATCGGGGCCCCTAAAATTGTGGGGCCCGGGGCTATAGCCCCCCTAGCCTCCCCTTCCCCCCCCCCCATCCATAATCCGCCACTGGATATTGATGTGAAAGCAGACGTGAAAATCTAAATTAAATATTTTTTCACGGTGCTCTGTTATAAGAGCATTTAAGTTATACCGCGAAATCATTATCGAGTTTGGTTCAATAAATTGCAGCCACGCTATTTCAAAACATGGAAATAAAAATCAAAATTACGTCATGGAAAAACACAAGAACTTTCAACAAACATTTTAAATATAAGCACTTTTATAACGATTCGGTTATGATTTTGGGTAATAAATAAACACCAATGGCCGCACTATTTGGCTTACCTGGGGCATTTTCCTCTCCAATTGGTCAACGCATTGGTTTGTTGTTTAGTGTATATTATTATCAAAAAGTTATTTTTAAATTGAAATTAATACACACGCACACACAATATTTATGAGACCAGACTACCAAATTGAAATTATAACGACACAAATTAAAACCATAGAAAAATTTAAACCTATTCTGAGTTATTAATACATGAATGTTGAAATAGTAATAATAATAGTAATTATAATAATAATAATAATAATAACAATAATAATCAAATTCAAATCAAATCAAATTAAATTTATTCTGAATAAAGATCTTACATCAACATCACATATACATACATGCATATACACACACACATACACATAAACACATACTCATATACATATAAACACACATATACATACAACATACATACCCATATACACATACATAAATAGATACACATACACACATATATACATACATACATATACACACATACACACACACTCATACATATATATATATATATATATATATATATATATATATATATATATATATATATATACAAATAGACACATACCTACATACATATGTACACACACATATACGCGCATACACATACATACACACATATAGAACAATGTTATAATAATAATTATATCACATATAACAATACAGAAGCAATAACTATAATGACCCACAATAATTCCAACATTTTACAAACAGTATCTCTTTAAAAAAAAAGCATGAAGACGGGTTTTAAATTGTGTAATAGAGTTTAGGCATTTAAGGTGAAGAGGTAATTTATTCCAAGATTTTACGCATTGGTTTGTGATTGATTTATGACCGTATTTAACCGAAGAATGATTTTGGATAAATAATTTAAGGTTACTACAAGATACAAAATAAGGGAGGGAGGTTTACTTGCTCGCTATTCCAGACAAATATACAATTTAATAAATGAACAAGATCACACAATTTCAAAATTTTAGATAGAAAGTATAGGATACTAGAATTAGAGTGATATTGTTGAAAGTATATTATTTTTAATGCTTTGTTTTGCAGATTAGATATTCTTAAAAAAGCTTTTGTCTGGCTTTGTCCCCAAACCTGACAAGCATATCGTAAATGTGATCCAAAAATAGCATGGTATATGTTGAGCAGAGTTTCATGGTTGACATAATGTTGAATTTTGGATAGCATCCCATTAGATCTAGACAGTTGCAGTGCTAAGTCTAAGGTGAGAGGAAAAGGATAGATTCGAGTCAATTTTGATTCCAAGATATTTTAAAGAAATTACAGGATAGATTTTTTGGCCGCTTAGTCTGAAGTTTAGGTGTTTAGTGATTTTAGATTGAGTTGATTTGAAAATGATAAGCTCAGTTTTGCTGGTATTAAGACTTAATTTGTTGGGTCGCAGCCATTGAAGAAGATTGGATAAATCATGATTTGTATGTTTGTTGATTTTTTTTAATGATTTGTTCGTAAGGAGTAAGTTTATGTCATCAGCAAAATGGTAAGCAGTTAAAAATTTTAAAGACATATTGAGATCATTTATAAAAATAAGGAAAAGCAACGGACCTAATAATAATAATAATTATAATAATAACAATAATAATAATGACATATATATATATAAATTTTAGTTTTAAAATTTATTTTATTTTTTCCTCGTTTTTAAAAATTTAAAATTTTTAGGCATTCTCTGAATAAACTAAGAGTAGATATAAGGTTTAGTTATAAAAAGTTTCAATTCTTGTAGATGAAAAAAAATTACAGCATGTATACTTAGATTTAAAGTTCATCGTTAGCATCTATGTTGGTGTTTTTAACAAAGTCTTAAGTGAAAGTTAAGCACTATTTGTTCATAGCATAAACAAATCCAATTAAAGTTTTTTTTCAACTTAGTTTATATTTACTGATAACTTACTAGCCACTAGTTATGATAATAAATTTCAATTTTTTTTTTTTAAATAGCATCAGTGTTCATAACAGTGAAAATAACAGAGTTCATAAAAAAAAAGGAAACTTATATGACATTAGTCAGATAATTCTCTTATAGTTTCTTATGTCTGGGCCCAATAAGACAGTTTTGTACCCAAGTGTAATCTCATACCACTAGATATATATAGATAGTATGAGTATGCGAATAAGTGTGCCTGAACTTGAAACTAAATAAATTAAACAATGCACTTAAGAGAAGTTCTTAAAAAAAGTTTTGAAATGTTTTTTCAATGTCATTTATTAAAATTTCAGTTTTTGATCTCAACATACAAATAAAAAAATAGTTCTTCCAAAAAACGATTCCAAGGTTTTTTTATATTTTACCATTTTTACTCCTTTTTTTTGGTATGAAAAACAGTATAGTTTATAAATATATACTTTACATTTAATTTTGCAGATTTAGGCAACTATTGTCCTTATAAATTTATTTTCTGTTATGAATAAATTGAAGTCCTTTTTATCTAGATGTTTTGTTACAAATGAAGTCCTTTTTATCCAGATAAATGAGGTCTTTTTTATCCAGCACCTGCATAGAGTTGCAAAAAAACCTGTTTTGTTCCATTGGTGTTTTTTTGGGTCAAAAAAAAATGTGTTTTTTATTTTTATGTGTACTTTTATGTTTTTTTTTGTGTTTTTCTGCCTATTTTAAGCATTTTTTAAGTTTTTTTTGGCATAAGTTTTGGAATAGTTTTATTCTAGTATAATTTTAGTATATAATTATTAAAAGTGCAATTACATGTATAAACACCAATTTAACTTATATTTTTAATAAAAAAATTAAGTTAGTTATATGTTAGTTATATATCTAGGCATACTGTATGGGAATGATTATAATGATTATACTGAACTTAATTTCAAAGAAAATTTAAAAATTTTGAATTATTATTATTTACTGAGTTTCCCAGACCACCTTTACCTGATGATTCGTAATTTGTTTATTTATAATTCATTCCCTATTGATTACAAAATAAAAAATTGAAAACATGATACAAACAAATAAAATTGAATATATAGAAAATAAGAAAAATAATAAAATCATTAATCATTTATATATTAAAAGTTTTATTTTCATAAATTTAATAAAATACCTTTAAAAGTCAATTGCACTTTTCCAACTCATATAACTCTCTATATAACTCCTATTGCAATATTTATATTTACAATATTGGGTTATAACCATTAAAAAATGAGATATTACAGAACTATGTATATCTTGACTTTAGTATGACAATTTTTTTTTGACATAGTTGATTCTAAAACTAGTATATAATATATACTAGTTTTCAATTTTCCATGTGCTACTAAATTGAGTATTCGCAATGCATTAATAGGTATTGCAAATCAGAAAGGACTTAGGATTCAAAGCACTGCTGTCGAGGATTGAGTCGAGGAAATTCTTCACTTTGAGCTTATTGAAGTTAAGATTGATAAAAGAGTAAATTCTAAAAAATCAATGTAAAAGGAGCTGTATGAAGCCATTTGTAAACAAGAGGTAAACAGGTTTTATCTATTTTAAGATGTAAATAGATTCTATCTGTTACCCAGCCTCACACTCATTCTTCATCTATTAGATGCTGGCATAGATGTATTTGTAATACATTGTTTCCAGTTTAGGATGTTGGATGCTGGATCTTCTTGACTAGACAACTCATTCTATTATCTCCTAATGAGCTCTAAAACTCAGTTTTTTGGTTCTGAGGCCGGTTGGTAGTCAGGTTTCCTGGACTCTGTGGTAGCTCTCAGAGGGACTGATTTCATCAACAGCTGTAAAATATTAGAGTACTAACAGTGCTATGTTGCGCATGAATGGTGTCCCTATTTGTCCTTTTTTTCTGTTGAGTCTTATCTTGTGCAAAGTTCACCAGACTACTACTTGCTCTTTGTGAGACTAATTTCAGTTTAGCTGTCTCATCTTGTGATCTTAGTGTTATGGTTATTTTCCTTTATTTTGTAAAAACTCCAATAGTCATATGCTTGACCTGTGTATCTACATTTGTACAAATTCACTCATTTGTTGGGAAATTTGGTTTGAATCCACAGACAATTCTTTTATGCATTTTCATTTAGCATTACTTCACTCTATCACCTTTCTCTTTGTTTTATATTGCTCTCCTTTACCTTAAGACTGCACTCTTTTTGATATTATTTCTAATCAAATTGACCAAGCCCTTTCTCTTTATCTTTCAGCCAATGTTGTTGGTGGTGACTTTAAAGCTCATCACACTGAATGGCTTGGCTATAGTGTCAGTGACTAGGCAGACATAAAAGCCCACAACTTTTGTCTTTTTCAATCTCTTACACAAATAGTCAACTTTCCAACTTGTTTTCCAGACAATCCGAATCATTTACCTTCTTTACGCGACTTTAGTCTTGTTTCTGATCCTAGTCAATGCTCATTTTCTCCACATTAACCTTTAGGTGCTTCTGATCACGGTTTGATCTCTTTAAAACTGATCACGGTTTGATCTCTTTTATTATTTTTCTTTTCATCATCAGAATCCCCATATCATCATACCTCTTACAACTAATTTAAAGCTGACTAGGACTCTTTCCTTGATTTTCTTTGTGATAGCCCTTAGGTAGAAATCTTTTGTCTTGCTGCTGCCGAATATGCTTCTTACATAACTTCTTATATTTGGGCTGGCATAGAATCCTTTATTCCTTCTCGACGATTCCAAGCCAAGCCTCACTTTTCTCCATGGTTTTCCCCTCATGGTGCTGCTGCAATTTCCAATCGTAATCATCAGGTTCATATCTATCAGCAAAATAGTTTTTTAGAAGATAGATATCTGTATACTACTGCTAGAAACCATTGTAAAAAGATTTTGTCTAGTGCTAAGCCTGCCTGACCTTCATATCACTCCAACTTCTGTATCTAAAGTAATTTTCCTTCTACAGCTTGTGGTCCGGACAGCATAACTTTTATAGTCTTGCAGAAAAGTTATCTGAAGCTGTTGCCTATACTATCAAAACTATTTAACAAGTGTTTATCAGAGTCTAGTTTTCCAGCCTGAAATCAGCATATGTTATCCCTGTTTTTAAAAATTGTGATAAGCAATCTGACTCGTCTAACTACTGTCCCATTAGTCTTCTTACTATCATAAGCAAGGTATTTGAGTCTTTAATTAAAGAACACTTAACCTCTCATCTTGAATCTAATAACTTATTTTCTGATCATCAATATGGATTTCGACCTTCTCGTTCTACTGCTAATTTGTTAACGGTAATAACTGATAGATTTTATATGTATTAGATTGATATGGAGAGGCTAAGGCTATTGCTTTTGACATTTCTAAAGCTTTTGATAAAGTTTGGCATACCGGTCTTCTTCATAAACTCTCTTCTTATGGTGTATCAGGTAACATCTTTAAGATTATTGAATCCTTCCTTATCAATCGTAGTATAAAAGTTATCCGCGATGGACAGTACTGTCCTTCAAGTACTGCATATAAAAGTTGTCCTTGATGGACAGTTAATATATATATATATATATATATATATATATATATATATATATATATATATATATATATATATATACATATATATATATATATATATATATATATATATATATATATATGTATATATATATATATATATATATTGTTGTGTGCGTATATATATATATACATATATATATATATATATATGTATATATATATATATATATTGTTGTATGCGTATATATATATATATATATATATATATATATATATATATATATATATATATATATATTGTTGTATGCGTATATATATATGTGTGTGTGTGTGTGAATTATATGTGTATATATGTGTGTTTCTTTCAACTTAGTTTAGTTTTAAAATGTATAATTTTCACATCAAAATTTTTATTTCCGGTAAAATATTTAAGATCTGTTTACAACATTCTCAATAAAAAAATTTTTTTGTTTAGATAAAGCTACAGATTCATTTCAGCCGTCTGAAGATTGGATGTTAATATTAGAAATATGTGATATGATAAATGAGACTGATGAAGGGTAATTTTATATGGCTTTTAAATCAATATAAACTCAATAATCATCATCATCATTATCATCATCATCGTCATCTAATGATAATGATGATGATTTTGTAAATTGATTATTATTTTTAAAGTTTTTATATAATTTCGCTTCTTTTGAGTACCAGGTTGACATACTTTAGAAGAACTTTTATTTTCAAAATTTTAGGGACCAGTCAAATTTTTAAGGGTCTTGAGCTACCCCTAAAATAATTTTTTGTTCAAAAAAATTTTAAACCTAGTGTTTTAGTATTATATAGAACAAAGTAAAGGGGTAGGAACAGGTTTTTTTCAAAAATGTTGTTTTAAGAGCCACCCTAATATATATATATATATATATATCATACATCAGAATGCACTTTTTTATGCGTACTGATATTGAGTAAATACTCACATCATTCTCAATATGTAACTCATCATACGCTAACTGAAAATCAAAAAGATAAAAAAAAGAAAGAAAATATATTGCTAATATATTGCATATGATAAGGAAAGATTCAACATAAATGGAGGATGTATATATTATAAAACATAGGACACAAAATTATAAAGGTATGACAATTCTCTTATTTTATCAAACCAAAATGATTAATTTAAAAATTAGTTAATTAAATTAGTTAAAAAAATTAATTAATTTAAAAATTAAAATTAGTTAATCCAATACCGCTAGTACCGATACAGGAACACCAGTATTACCGGGCTTTTTTAACTACCGAAAAACCGGTTTTGTGTTGGCTCAATACTTGTATTTCAAAGTTTATGTAGAGGTAGTAGTAGGTAGAGGGCTTGTGTGTGTTTTAGTTAAAGATAAAATTTAAATTAAAATTAAAATTAAAAGATAAAATTCAAATTTAAAAGTAAAACTCTTTCTTCCTTCTATTAACAAACAGGGTGTTTTCATTTCTGCAAGTGTTTTTATTTTTTTTATTTTTACAATTAACGCAATATGCATACTATTATGATTTTCTTAAAGAACAACTCTTTTTATTTTGTGTGTGTGTGTTAATGATGCAATAGTTTGAAAAATACACAATATTTTTTTTAATGCTTTACTCCAGCCAGATATATTTGATGACTTGCTATTTCTCATCGAAAATATATTAAATATGAGTTGTAGAGATATAATATTTCACTTAAGCAATATATTTTCATAAAAATAACTGCATGAAATCGAAAAATTTTCAACTTTTGTTCGTGGCTTCCGTGGTGACCATGCATGAACTGGATTTAAACAACTGCTGTAACTCTAATAATTTGATAGTAGTGCAATCCTGTAACTTTCTGGAAATGTTTACTAATATTTAAAATATAATTTAAAAAAAAGTATACTACCTGAACATATATTTTACAAGGAATTAAAGTTTATTTGTCTAGTAATTTAAATTTGCATTTTTCTATTCTGTGCATGATTCCGCCTAAAACTTATTTTTATTCTGATGAATTCTTTTTTTATTCTAAATTGGTTCTTTGTAAACAAAATGTTTATACAGATTAGAATTAAAGAAGAGTAAATTGGAAGTTGCCAGTTTTATTTTTATGAAAATAATAGACAAAACATATACCAGTTTTCATGCATGTTTTTTTTTTAAATGTTCACTTATTTTTCTTTAACGTAGAACATGTGTTTAAGAGTATTCAATACCGGTTTACCAGTATTGAAATTATTCAGTACTGAAATACCTGTATTGAAAAATGATTTCTGTATTGGATGTACTAATTGTTATGAGTTTTAGTGTATGTTTTCTTTAAAAGTAAATTTTCGAGCATCATTGATAAATAGAATTCCATTTATGCTTAAGTAACTAACCAGTTTGCTATCTCAAAGTTTTTTTGATATGCTCTGTAAAAACAAATGTTAAAAGGCTTGATGACCAACAAGTTAAGTTTTTGTTTCCTATTCTTTTTTTTTATTTGTTTGTTTTATTGAAATATTTTAATTTTAATTGTCTGATGAGCCTGTCAAGCAAATGAACAAAATAGCTTTCAATCCTTTGCATGACTTCAAAGTATTACGTTATATATATGAAAATATATATATATATAAAAATATATATATATATATATATATATTTATATATATATATATATATATATATGTTTATATAATATATTATATATTTATATATAAATATATATATATACATATTTATATATATATATATATTTATATAATATTATATATATATATATTTATTTACTTATTATATATATATATATTTATATATATATATATACTTATATAATATATTATATATATATTTATATATATACATATATATTTATATATATATATATATATTTATATAATATATTATATATATATATATTTATATATATATATATATTTATATATATACATATATATTTATATATATATATATATATATATATTTATATAATATATTATATATATATATTTATATATATATATATATATATATATATATTTATATAATATATTATATATTTATATATTTATATATATATATATATATTTATATATATACATATATATTTATATATATACATATATATTTATATATATATATATATTTATATAATGTATTATATATATATATATATATATATATATATATATATATATATATATATATATATATATATATATATATATATATATATATATATATATATATATATATATATATATATATATATATTAGTAGTATAAGAATATATATACATAGAAATTTAGACAAACCTAGTCTTTTATTTATATAATCGCTGATGTGGGTCATACTTACAGAAAGTGATTTTAGTTTAAAAAATTTAACTTATTGATTAATTATCGATTAGAACTGACATTTAAATTAGACTTAATGATCATTGGTTGACAGTTGATAATCATTAACACCATTGGTTAAAAGATGATAACCATTAAAACCATTGATTGACAGTTGATAATCATCAACACCATTTTCTAGTTTATTTTTTTATATATTTGCTTTTCATTTCATTTTATAAAAAAATTTTTGTTTTGAAACTTCATTATTATAACTTAAAAAATCTTTTTAGACCTAAAGACGCTATAAAAGCCATTAGAAAACGTTTAACAAGTAGCCAAAAGAATAACAAGTGCATCCTGTATACATTAGTTGTATGTTTATTTTTGTTATTTTATTAAATTTTTCTTAAAAAAATATTTGTTATCAAAATCAGTGACTTTTTTCACTATTCATCTTATATATGTATATTATTGATAAATAATTCTTTTCATATATAATATACTTATATACGCTATTAATTTAATTTTTGATACCTCTGTATACATGCTATTTCTTTTTAAATTTAACTGTGTTATGTTTATGTTTATATATGACTTTGTTACTGTTTATCATACGTCTATGTATAAACTTCTATTACATAAGTTTTTACTGTTAAAATAAAGTTTTATTAAGGTTTTAGAAGCAGCAGTTAAGAATTGTGGAATTCGTTTCCATAAACAAGTAGCATCAAAAGAGTTTCTGTCAGATTTAACCAAATTGCTTGGAGGACACAAAGTAAGATACAGTATATATTTTTTTGAATTTATTATGTTTCTTTCTTTTTATGTTGTTTTGAGCAAATCAATTAGAATCTCTTGTTATGAAGAAGTGAAAAATACTTAACATTATTCCTCATTTTTACTCTATCACTTTTTAAGTCTCTATAATTTTTAAATTAAATTTTTCAATTTGAAGCATTAGGTTTTTCCTAAGGTGTAAAAAAAGTATTAAATTAAAATAGTGGAAAAAAATTCTTAACTTAACCAATTTTAAAATGTTGTGTGTTTTTAAAATTACTTGCATTATATGTTAACTGTTGTATTTTTTGTTACAATTAATTTATTGTTTAATTGTTATATTATTGTTACTTGCTATTGTACTGTTCTTTGCATATCAAAGGCTCTAAATAAAATTTGATGTGCTGGTTTACTTATAAGCATATTTCATATCATGTATCTGGAAAAGTTTTGACACAATACCCTTGCCTTTATGATGACACGATACTCTTGTCTTGACATGATGATACAATACTCTTGTCTTGACATGATGACACAATAGTTCTGTCTTGACAAAAGTCAAAATTTTTTGACTGCTTAGAACAGGTAATTAAAAAGTTTTAAAATATTTTAATGATTTCAAAACAAGAAATCTAAACAGCATTCTCTTTAAATTCAAAAACTCATCCTGCAATTTGAAAAACAAGATTTAAATAAGCAATATTAAAAATAATTTCTCAAAAATAATATTTTTGAGATTACTAGTTACTAAAAAATCATTTATTGCATAAAATTTAAAATCACACAATTCGCCAAAGTTAAATTACACTTTTAATTGACTAGACAAAGGCAACAGACTGTAATTTTTAATTTTTGAAATAAAGAATCAAAGAGAAAGGTCAAAGATCGAGGAAAAACGCAAGGATTAATTTTTGATGAAAAACACAGGGAAAGGAAAGAAAGGATTAAGGAGAAAGGCTGTAACTTTTAATTTTTGAAAGAAATATCAAGGAAAAGAACTAGTTAATATTAAATAAAGTATTTTATTTCTGGCACCATTTTTGTATTAATTTCTAAACTTGGTTAAAAATAAAATTTGTTTTTATGTGAGTTTTACTTATAAAAAAAAATAAAAATAATTATAAAAAGTTAATGAGTACAAGTAAAGACTTGCACTAGATGATAGATAAAGATACTGCATTAGCAGATAATGATTATAATTAGAACCAGAAGATAATATAAATCCTATATATAGATGCCATATTCATCATATGTAATTTGTAGCATGGCTGGGTTGGCTGAATGTGTTTCGGGAATAGAAGTTTTCATGCTGATTTCTAGTAAAATAACTATAATATACAGATATGGTCACATACATTATTGCTGTTTCCAAGGGAGAATGTTTTTGTTTTTGGAGCATATCTGAGCTAGCTTTTAGAACCAGAAGATAATATAAATCCTAAAAAAAACCCCAAATCCAAAGTTACAATCTTTCATCAGTAAAGTCTACAGCATTGGAGAGACTACATAATAATAAGGATATCATATTCAAAAGAGCAGATAAAGTTGGCAGGGTTTGTATTTTAGATACAGTATGAGAATAAAATAAACCAAGGTACAGTATTATAATAAAATAAACCAACTATTAAATGATACTAATACTTATAAACTCCTGCCCCATAATCCAATGGCAAAAAAAATAACTAATATTAATACTCTAATAGACAACATGGTTGTCCACTACATAATGGACGAAACGACAGCATATTTTTTACGACCTAATACACCCTGTCGCTGCCCTATTTTTTACAGATTACCAAAAACTCACAAAGAGGGTATACCATTTTGACCTATTGTTTCAGCATGTAATGGCCCAACGGACCATTTATCTAAATTCATCACACACTTTATACAACCAATGGCAGAATCTCTCCCCTCGTATATCAAAGATACTACTCATTTTCTTCATATGCTTCAATCCCACCAATTTACCTCTTCTAACTAGTTTTTGTAACAGCAGATGTCACATCACTCTACCAATATCCCACATCAAAAAGGAATTGAAGCAACCATCTTTTATATGAAACAAATTCCAATTCATCAGAGATCACCATTATGCCCACCTTGAGCCTATATTAATATAATTTTAGAAACCATTCTTTCATCTAGCGTTTTTCAATTGGCTCTATTTCATCTAGCGTTTCTCAATTGGCTTCAATAGGTTCTACCAACAAATTGATGGTACATCTATGGGTACAAGAATGGCACCGCTATATGCTAACTTGTTTATGGGTAGATTAGATGATAAAATTTGAACCCAGTTCCCAAATTTGATTTCTTTTTATAACCTTTACATTAATGACATTTTTTTCTTGTTTTATGGATCTATGGAAGAATTTCATGAGGTATATAACTTCATGAATGGAATCCATCCAACTATTAAATTTATTTTTAATGAATCTGACTCTTAAATTATTATTTTGGACATGTCATTATACAAGGACAGATATGGACGTATTCAAAGTACTTTATACAGTAAGCCAACAGATAAAATGAGCCTTCTACATCACGAATCCAATCACCCATGCCATCTAAAGAAAAGCATTATATACAGCCAAGCATTACGCTTTAATAGAATTATATCAGAACAGAAAAATCTTTCCAAAGAACTGCTAGCTTTAGTGCAAATCTTTGTGTTAAGAGGTTACACGGTGGAAGATATTAATTTGCAATTTACTAAAGTCTTGCAATTTAGTCAAAATCAACTAATTAATAAACCCCAAACAAATATATATGTAGATATATTACTAATAGTGACTGCTTAATGTGATATTAGTAGAGATATCAATAATATTGTTATGAAGCATTGGCATATTATTAGAGATGACCCCTATTTCGCAGAAATATTTCCATTGATACCCTCACCTGCCTATTTCAATACAGCATCGATTAAAGATATTTTAATACATTCGGCCCATGAATAATGTATACATAAGAAGTTTAGACCATTTTTTTATAAATTTTAGTTATTTGATGTTTGAATATATTACTAGTCTGTTTATATAATACATCATTATCTTTGCGTTAGTCATACATCCATATCTATTTTACTGTTTTTTTATATATCTATTTATGTTTAGACCATATTTTAGGCTCTACCTGATACCATTATTATGTTATCATGTTTATGAACTTTGCCCTGTGCCATTATTACCTTATAATCATTTCATAGATTTTCCTTGTGCCACATATAATTGCTGCCTTTTTCCTACGCCACTGTTGAATTTTTTGATTATTTTTGTAAGATTATAGTTCTATTATTGACTGTTGAACTATAAATTTCCCTGGAGCATGTTTTTAGCAAATAGTATTGAAAGTAATTTTTATTTGTTTGACGTTGCTAAGTCACTTTGTTATTGTTAGCACTGCTATATCTTCAATTAAGATCTTATGTTTCTTGATAGGAGTTTTGTTTTCAGTTTCTTGTCTATCAGCTACGATAATAAGCTGTCCACTTCTTAAAATAAATTTTTGTATCAACTCATCAAATATGGTAAGATACTAATCTATCTTTTTACTTTTTATATCCTAATGTGTATTTACACAAATTTTTACACAAATTTTTTTACAATAAATATTACTGTTTATTATTGTTACATTAATTGGATATACCTTTTGTGCATATTTGTCTCCATTTTTTCTAAAAATTATTGGTGTTGCCTAAATTTGGTAGGGGTGTGGGTGATTGGCTTTTCTGTAGTGAGGTCTTTTTTATTGCAATAATGACTGATATGGTGTGTTGGCTACAGGCCATGATAATTTTTGATAATAGCAAGGATGCATCCCTGACAAGTGATGCTAGCCATTTTTATCAGGCTCTCCGAATTATCATTGGTGAATATATTGTGGCCCTGAGGATGGAGTTTCACCTACATTAGTCCACTATTTAATTTTAATTGGATCACCAATTGAAATTAAGTAGTGGACTAATGTAGGTGTAGTAATGAACACCAATATTTTTATAATAAGTATATATAAGTAAGTTTTCTTATCTATGTAACCTTATCAAATTCCCATGATATTTCTATCTATTGCTTTTTATTCAATGTATTTTTTAATAAAAGTTAGCGTTCACTTTTTTCATTCAATAAAATAAGGCGAAAGAAAAAAATGTGTCTAAATAATAGAATCTTTTACGATCTAATACTTTTTTTGATTTCTAATAGAAAAAGTATTAGACCGTAATCGTAGATATTTTGATCGTTTTGTAACAATTTCACTAGTTTAATGCTTAGAATATTACATTTTCTTCCTCGCTTTCACTTTCTTCCAAATCCGATATTGTTACTGTCGCTAGATCAATGTCTGTTTTTCCGGACTTTCTTTTTCTTTTTTCCGGATATTGATGAAAATTTGCTGACTATCGTCTAACTTTATCATTATACCATTCGTCCATAGCAGTATCAGGTTCAAATTTGTCAATCTCGGGACCTTCTTCACTTAACCGAAGTAGAGATTCTAAGAGATCTCGTCTAAGACAACTTCTCCAGTCATTTTTTACGCGATTCATACATGAAAACATTCGTTCTACTTTCGCATTTGTAAACGGACAAATTAAAAATAGTTCAAAAATATCAAGAATATTTTGGCATTCTTTGACCAAATTTGATTTGGAAAAAACAATTTCCCAAATTTTCAAATAATACTCATTTTGATTGTTACTTATGATGGGAAACATGTATGCTTTTAAAATGATCCACTCATGAAGTATATTATTCAAATCACACCCTACACCAATTAAAAATTCAGAAAATTGTTCAACAACTTCACTGATAGCTTTATCGCCAAAAGTTCCATCATTCACTTTAACGGCCAGTTATAAACATCAAGTAAACTTACCAAATGTATAAACAATAGTGATTTTTGGAGAGATTAAAAACGGCCTTCCATACATATGGTAATATTTGCAATAATTAGCTTGTACTGGTCAAGAACATGGCTATTAACTTTGGTATATTGAGAAATTGCAATATTTTGATAACATTGCTTTGAATCAATTGTCTCAATATCTTTAGACAGTTTTTTTATAATGGGTCATAACACTTGTATCATCAAGCAAATTGTCTAGCGAATTTTCTAGAAGAATTTGCAGCTTGGCCATTGTCCATGTAAATTCTTGAACTCTTCTTACAGCTTTTACTGGATTATGAATATTGTTCTGAAAACTTACACTCAGACGCCGAAGGGGAGATAAACATCAAGATATATTGATAAATGAATAGGCACAGACGCATTTTTCCATCGCTTTAAATAACTCTTTAACTCTGCTCTCTTTGCTACCTGGGAGTCTGTTATAGGCAATGATTCAATATGTGTCATAGTTCGTCAACATTTTTGAAGGCAGAATTTCCTAAATTTGTAACCTTATTCTTCTTTTCTAATGCAATCAAATAAGGATAATCTGTGAATGGACGCTCTCGTTTTGCCAAGTAGTACGCAATATTAAACTTTTTCCGTAAAGAGTCAGCGTCTTTTACGGCCATTTTACATAAACCATGCTTGATTGGAGTATTATGAATAACATGGTTAGATAATGAAACTGAACATAATGTTGTTTGTTGATGAATTCGCGTGGCCTCTTTATGTTGCGCACTGCTTAAGTGTGATGCCAGTGAATCTTTTTTTATTGATATTGTTCCTGGTTTGATCCAGGTCAGGGAAAACAATTTTGTTTGACTTATCCGTTTTTCAAATTGTTTACATAAACTGCATCTTAATCTTCATTTCCATTTAAATCGTATTCTAACTCGCAATTAAAATTTTTTCCCACTTTTTAACTGTAGATAATCTGCATCTGTGGTCCTTATTTGCATCCATTTATTGCTATTAATTTAAAATTAGCAAGTGTACTAACAAACTTTAAAGTTTTTTTTTAATAACTATTTAGAGTCTATATTGCCTTCCACTATTCTTCGCAAAATAAACTTATAAAAATATCATTAAATTTGTTCATAATGAATGATCTAAATCGGAATAAAGCCCTTGAGAATTTGAGTTAAGAAAGTGACTTTTCAATCAATTAACTTTTATTTATTTTTTCAATCAAAATCTTTTATTTATGATTCGAATAGGTATTTAATCGTTTAATTTTTTATAAATTTTTCCTTCCTTAAACAATCGGTCTTTTTCAAAAAAAATTATCGTTACAGAAATCACTGCAGATTTCTGTAACGATAATTTTTGTATAAATGTGTGTGTATGTATATATATATATATATATATATATATATATATATATATATATATATATATATATATATATATATATATATATATATATATATATATATATATATATATATATATATATATATATATATATATATATATATATATATAAAAATGTATATATATATATAAATGTATATATATATATATATATACATGTATATATATATATATGCATATATGTGTGTGTATGTGTGTATATAGGTATATATGTGTATATATATATATATATATATATATATATATATATATATATATATATATATATATATATATATATATATATATATGTATACATATACATATATAGGTATATATATGTGTGTGTGTATGTGTGTGTGTGTGTGTGTGTATTTATATGTGTACGGGAATGTATGTGTATATATGTACATATTTCAGTTCTTTATCTTTACTTTATTTGTACACTATTTTATTTCATTGTCATTTTTAATTTTGTTGTTGATTTTATTATTTATTTATGTTTATTATCTTGCATCTATATGAACATCTATGGCTTGATCGGTTTGAGCATTGACCTGATAATCAATGAGTTCCAGGTTTAATTCTTGGTCTGAGCATATTACGTTAAGCTTAATAATTAATCTTTGTATTTTATATACTTTGCATGTTGGTTATGATTTTCCATTATGAGTTTATAATTTCTATTACATGCATGTCTAAATTATCATTATTATTTTTTTAATATACACTTTACTTTAGTATCTTTGTTTTGCTCTGAACATCTGTTCATCATAATTTGATAAAAACTATAATATGTCAAGACATTTCAATAATTAAAGTTAATAATTGAAATATTTTCTCTGCAGAATACATTTTTTTCATGTTTTCTGGCAAAAGTCTGTTTCTTTCATTTGAAAGAATGTCTCCGGCAGTTGAAAACAACCTTTTAACTTTGGTATGTGTTGGTGGAGGTGTAAGGAATCTCTTTGCTACATTTACCAAACCAAACTTTGCTTTTAATGTTGTTTTGTAATATAGAGCTATGAAACTTCTGAGATTGAATCAATTTTTGTGATATTGTCAACCTAACCAGGGATTGTAAATTGCTACATTTCAGTTAATTAATTTCTTAATTAAAAAAAATCTTATAAAAGTTTTGGTTCACTAGATGATGATTATAATTAAAGATGCTGCATTAGCAGGCCATAAAAAAGCGCAATAGTCAAAAGAATTAAAAAATTCTTTTTTTTTTTGAAAAATTAAAGAAATCAAATATAAACTTCCATGTTTATTTAACTGCAAGCAATTGCATGAGATTGTTTTGATAGGGGTAGCATTATCAATAGGGTAAACCCATCAACATAATTTAAAAATAGTTTTCCTCGAAAATAACTATGTACTCGCACTTTACCTAAAACATTTTTGATTTTATATTTTCATACCAACTACTGTCTAATACGGTGAAAATGAACAATGCGGTGAAAGTGAAAATCACTTCTATATTTATAAAATAATGAAGCAACACATTGGTAAATACTGTGTTATTTGAATTCAGTTGAGTCAAATATGTTAAGAAATTAATATTTGGTTGCCCACCTTTTTTCTATTGCAATCAATCAGGAAGAATTGTGTACTCTTAAGAATTGCATATTAAAACATAAAGTTACCACACATCAACTTCAGGTACATATTGTTTTAATAAAGCCATAGTTTAAAATGGGTATAGTTAAACAACATGTGGATACAATGTAAATCTGTATTATTTCTGGTGCTGTCGCCTTATGATAAATAGTTACTGCACGCTTGACATTCAAAACATGAACTTTTTATACAGTTTGTGATGCCTGGTTTTATGAGTCAGAGAATTGTGATAATTTATGTTTTTTTTTTATGTAGGGCAGGTTTGAAAAGTTGTCATAATAAAGAAATTTATTTTGAAAATACTTTGCATCAATAATTTTTTATATAATTCTCATAAATAATTTTTTTGAACTGAATAATAAGGTTTTAAACAAAGTACACTTCCTGTTAACTGTTTGTATCTTTAATATTTTTCCAGCATTTTACAACATTAGAATGTATTAATCTAGCAATTATCTGAAAATTAAAACCTTATGTAATGTTTAAAGTCAGCCCAAATAAGCAATTGGTAAACAATAAAAATGGTGAGAATAAAGTGAACAGTTTTTAAATATGATAAAAATGTTTAAATACTGTTTATTTTTATTTTAATTAACTTTTTTAATTGACAATACTTGTTCATATATACTCATATAAAATATTTGACGGTACTCATATGAACTCAAATAAAGTCATTTGACAGTACTCAAATAAAATGATTTGATAGTACTCAAATAAAATGATTGGACAGTACTCAAATAAAATGATTGGATAGTACTCAAATAAAATGATTGGACAGTACTCAAATAAAATGATTGGACAGTACTCAAATAAAATGATTGGACAGTACTCAAATAAAAAATTTTCCATTGCTGTAACAGTCATCAAACTAAAACAAGAAGAAAAAAATAAAAAAATAAAAATAAAAATTAGTTTTGTAAAATCTTCTCATAATTTAAATAGTAAAATATATTTTTTATTTAATTTATATAATTAAGTAGTTTTAATCATATAATTGTTTGTTTTTTTTTTTGTATTTTTTTCTCATCTTTTTTTTGTTGTTGAGTTTTATCCAACTTTAAAATAATGAAATCAAAACTCAGATTTTTATTTGATTGAAACATAAAGTATAGAAATGTAAAAAACTTTACTTGAGATTAAATAACTTTTCATAAAGTTTAATCAACTCTCTATAACTAATAGCTAAACCTTGGTCACACTTTCATATTGACATAACACTTTTTTTGGTCACACTACATTTTCATTTTCAAGAAGTTTTGCTTTCATTTATATTTTTTTTTTTTGCTTATTAAATTTAAAGTTGTCAAAACTATTTTACTTTGCTATTTTTAACTCCAGAATCAAACCACTATTTCGCAAGAAGTTCAAGACAAAGTATTATCACTTGTTCAGATGTGGTCAGATGCATTTTCTAGTTCCCCAGAATTTCAGCAAGTCCGAGTATGTTATGAAACTTTAAAAACTCAAGGTAGCTTAAAAAATTCTTGTAAATTTTTTATTTGTGTACTTTTTATGGTACATTATAATAAAATTTAAAGATTATATAAACACTTTCTATATCTCAGGCTAAATATTTAGCCTGAGAACTAGAAAGTGATACCTAACGTAACAGTTTAATAAATACATCTTATGCTTTTCATTCCACCCTAATAAAGGAATATAGAAATAAAGCATATTATTTTAAATTATATTTTAGAAAGCATACTCTTGTTAACCTTTCCAACATAATAAAAGGTTCCCAACCTGGACTTGAGCAATTTAAGTTCAAAAAATACCAGCCTTTATTTAACTTATATTCTTTGAATTCAAATACTGTACATTGTTCAAATGCTGTTATACTGATTATACATGGCTCACATTCTCTGCTTTGTATTTTTTATACTTTTTGTTTGTTTATCTTTGTTTTTTATTTTATTGTTATTTTATTTATAAATTGTTGGTTTTTATTTTAGGTTATGAATTTCCAGCTCAAAATTTGGATACGTTATCTCCTATTTACACACCTAAAAAGGTTTTATTTGCATATTTACTGTAATATTAATGTTACCAGTCATGCAAGTCAGTTACCAGTGTTACAAGTTAGTTACCAGTATTCCAAGTTACTCATAGTTAATTTATGTCATAAATTTACTAAGTTATTTTATGTTAAAAGTAGTTTACCATTGTTAAAGATATATGTAGTTTTTAAAATACCTGTGTAACTATTTATTACAAACATAAACCTATACATTTTTTGATAATTTAAATTAGTTACAATTTTTGACCAATTTAAATTAGTTGGTAATTATCTGTTAATTTGTTTTTAATCTTTTAAGTTTGTGGTTAAGCAAGTAAGTTATGTTCAAATTATGTAATTAATTTCATAAATTACACTGTCCAATGATGAAAAAATGTAACTTAGCATTTATATATTGATCATATTTATAGAATGTGAAAAATATTTTAGTTCATGTTTTATGCATATGGTTGTAAAACACTTTTCTTGCACTTCTTTTTATAAATGTGTTGATATGTGTTAGAAAATGCTAAAGTAACCTTACTGGTTTTATGAAAAAAGTATACTTTGCATATTTTATGTTAAAAATGGTATGAAAAATATTGGGTTCCTCAAAAATCATTTGATATTGATTCCAAGGATGGTAAATAAAGAATTTAAATTTTGAAAGGATGGTAAATAAAGAATTTAAATTTTGAAAGGATGGTAAATAAAGAATTTAAATTTTGAAAGGATGGTAAATAAAGAATTTAAATTTTGAAAGGATGGTAAATAAAGAATTTAAATTTTGAAAGGATGGTAAATAAAGAATTTAAATTTTGAAAGGATGGTAAATAAAGAATTTAAATTTTGAAAGGATGGTAAATAAAGAATTTAAATTTTGAAAGGATGGTAAATAAAGAATTTAAATTTTGTCTGTAGTATAGAAAAAGTAAAAAAAGATTTGTTATTATTGTTGATGTTTCTGATTCTTAAAATAAGAAAACTGTTTATCCAAACAACTGTTTATCCAAACAACTGTTTATTTCAAATGGTTGGTTGGTAAAACTTGAACTGAAAAATTCTGTACTTGAGCCAGCTTGGTCTGTTAATAAAGTCTTATGTCCAGTTTTGAATTTAATGAATATTGACAGCCTATTTAAAGAATTTGGCATAGAATTCTGGATTTGAGTACAAGAAGGAAGATTTCAGTGGCTTTTAATATGTCCAAACTATTTATTCAAATTTCAGACTTTTAATAGATTGTTTGAATAATGCTTTGCCACATTTGAAAATTAATGAAAATACTCATATTTCATTTTCATTTCATCAATTTGATAATTGGTACAATTGTAACACAATGATTGCCGATTTGGTAATTAAGTTTTTTTTTTTTTTAAACATCTTTACTTCCAACAAGGCTGCAAGCAGCCACTAATTCAAGTTGGAAGTTACTGAAAGAGAAAAGATAAAGATTGTAGAGCGAGATAACGATTGACGGACGACTTAAAGGATTGCAAATTATATGAATCAGGAAAGCAAAATGAAGGAAGCGAATTCCAGAGAGCTGATAGAAAAAAACTAGACGAATAAGTGTTTTTTGGAGCACTTAAGAACAGTCACAGAAAAAGGATGACACTTAATTGAATGACGAGTAACACGAGAATGAATTTTAGTAGATGGCACAAGAGACGCTAGCTCTTTAGATCAGTGCCCATTATAGTATTTGTAGAAAAGAGAAAGAGAAGCAACTTTACGACAATGTGATAATGGTTGGAGGTTGGCTGCAAGAGCAAGTCCAACTATGTTAACAATGCGTTTTTGCACCTTGTCTAAAAGAGAAAGGGCATCATTAGAAGAACCGCCCCAGATATGGCAACAGTATTCCATGCAAGGCCGGATTTGAGATTTATAGAGATAGAGAATAGAATCCGAAGTAAGAAAGTGACGAGCTCGATAAAGAGATGCAACCTTAGCAGATGCTAGTTTTGCAACTGATTTGATATATGGTTTCCAAGAAAGATTGGAAGTAAGAGTTAATCCTAGAAGATGAAGAGTAGACGACTCATCAAGTACATCACCATCCATCAATATAGGAAGATCTAAATTATTGCACTAACGATTGGCTGAAAAAAGTTGAGTTTTATCTGAATTAAAGTTCACCAGCCACTGTGAGCCCCATGCTGTATCAGAAGTGAGATCCTTTTCAAGCTCAAACGCTCCCCCCAAGCCATCAGAGAGTGTTGGTTTCTTATCACGACAAGAATAAATGGTAGTACCATCAGCAAACAATGCCACCTTAGATGTAAGAATATCTGGAAGATCGTTAATGTAAATTGAAAAGAGTATAGGGCCAAGGATAGAACCTTGAGGACCTTGAGGAACCCCTGAAGATACAGAATAAGAGGAAAAGTGTTGTCCATCAAGGACAACTTTTATGCTACGATTGGAAAGGAAGGATTCAATAATCTTAAAGATATTGCCGGATACACCATAAGAAGAAAGTTTATGGAGAAGACCAGCATGCCAAACTTTATCAAAAGCTTTTGAAATGTCAAGTGAGATGGCCTTAACCTCTCCACCTTTATCTAATGCACGATAAAACCTATCAGTTATTACTGTTAGCAAATCAGCTGTAGAACGAGAAGATCGAAATCCATATTGATGGTCAGAAAGTAAGTTATTAGATTCAAGATGAGAAATTAAGTGTTTGTTAATTAAAGATTCAAAAACCTTGCTTATGATAGGAAGAAGACTTATGGGACGGTAGTTACACGAATCTGATCACTCTCCAGAATTTTTGAAGATAGGGATAACAGATGCCGCTTTCCAGCAGGCTGGAAAACAAGACACTGATAAACACTTATTGAAAAGTTTTGAGAGCATAGATGACAGCTCCGGAGAACACTTCTGCAAGACAATAACAGGTATGTCGTCCAGGGCACAAGCTGTAGAAGAGTCTAGGCAGGAAATCACTTTAGATACAGAAGCTGGAGTGATACGAATGTCAAGCAATCGATCAACCTGTTTGTTGGCAATATCAGGTAGAACGCAACTAGTGGAATCAAGAGATGATATTAATGAAAAGTTTTTAGCAAACAATTCAGCTTTGTCTTTAGGTGAGGTGACAAAGTCTGAACCATACAAGAGAGGTGGAATTAAAGTTTTGCCCTTAATATGAATATTATTAAAGATTCTCCAGAAGTCACGAGAGCCTAATTTTTGTGATGAGATACAAGATTTCATGACCTGAGAATAACGGGTTTTGGCGTTAGACAAAACCTTTTTACAATTGTTTCTAGCAGTAATAAACAGAGGTCTGTTTATTACTGCTGTGAGGAAAACCATGGGGGAGAGTGAGGCTTGACCTGGAATCGTCGAGAGGGAACAAAAGATTCCATGCCAGCCTAAATCCACGAAGTTATGTAAGAAGCACATTTGTTGACTGAAAGACAAAAAATTTCTACCCAAAGGCCATCACGAAGAAAATCATGGAAAGAATCCCAGTCAGCTTTACTATAGTTGTAAGAGGTTCAATAATAGGGGGATTCAGGTAATGAAGAAGAATGAGAAATTAGTTTTAGAGAGATAAAACTATGATCAGAAGCACCTAAGAGTAGATGTGGAGAAACTGAGCACTGACTAGGATCAGAAACAAGACATAAGTTGAGTAGAGAAGGTAAATGATTTGGGTTGTCAGGAAAGCGAGTTGACTATTTGAGTTAGGGATTGAGAAAGACAAAAGTTGTGGGCTTTAATGCCTGCAGAATCACTGACACTAGAGCCAAGCCATTCAGAGTGGTGAGCGTTAAAGTCACTGACAGCAACTATATTAGCTGATGGATAAAGAGAGAGGGCTTGGTTAATATGATCAGAAATAACATCAAAAGAGTGCAGTCTTGAGATAAAGGAAAGCGATATAGAACAAAGAGAAAGACACATAAAAGCACATAAAAGAATATTCTGTGGATTCAAACCTAGTTTCCCTACAAATGGGTGAATTCTTACAAATGTAAATGCCCAGGCCAAGCATGTGACTATTGGAGTCTTTAGGAATTAGAGGAAGATAACCATCAACACTAAGATCACAAGATGAGACAGCCAAACTCAAATTAGTCTCACAAAAAGCAAGTAGGTCTGGTGAACTTTGCAAGAGATAAGACTCAACAGAAGAAAAGTTACTTCGAAGACCACGAATATTAGTGAATGATAGGTTTAGAGAACTTGGTGATGATGATGGTTTTTTGTGTTTTATAGTTTTTGGTACTCTATTCATTTTTAAATTAGATTAAAGAACTTGACTCAAAGCATAGATAGTACTCAGAACACCTTTTAATAGCCCAAGCAATTGCCTCATTACTACTAATAAACCCTAAGCCATAACAAAGGGCTCCAAATGTGGCCTCCGCAATGCACACCAAATGTACAAACAGGGACACCATCCATGTGCAACATGGCACTGTTAAAACTTTGATATTTTTCAGCTGTTGATGGAATCAGTCTCTCTGAGAGCTACCACAGAGTTCGGGAAACCTGACTACCAGCCGGCCTCAGAACCATAAAACTGAGTTTTAGAGCTGTACCCTCATTAGGAGGTAATGGAATGAGTTGCCTAGTCATAAAAACAGAGACACAAGCAAAACCCATGCATTGAGCCAAGAAGATCCAGCATTCAACATCCTAAACTGGAAACAATGTATTAAAAATACATCTGCGCCAGCCTAATAGATGAAGAAGGGGTGCGAGGCTGGTCAACAGATAGAATCTGTTTGATTGTTGTAGAATCTGTTTGATTGTTGAACAGATAGAATCTGTTTGATGTTTGTAGAATCTGTTTGATTGTCAACAGATAGAATCTGTTTGAAGTTGATATGAAAAAAAAACTATGAAAATTTTAACACAACTTTACAAAAATTAACAGCTAACACTATGTAAAGATTTAAATTTAAAGTTTGCTCCTTAATCAACAAAAATGATTTTTGTTGACCTAATTTTTGATCCTAAATACATGAAAATTTCCACATTTTATAAGTGAATAGAACAAGCAGAGCAAGATTGGTTCAAAAAATGGTTTATAGGTAAAATGTTGGCACCTGGCAAAAAAACATTTTACATAAAACTTTAGTAGACCCCATAAAAGTACACTTAAAGTTGGGTTTAATTAAGCAGTATTTTGCCTAAAGATGGTAACTGTTTTATATATTTGTTTAAAAATTTCTTTATCAATTAGAAGCTATAGTGAAAAAAGGGTTTTTTTTCTGACCTGATTTTTGTAAAATGTTTGATCCCAGCTTTAAAGCAACAATGAGTACCAAAAAAAGCCTGAATTTCATTTTAAGAAGTTGCGACTAAGCTTTTTGTCAACTTTGAAAACATTTAACTATAAACTTAACTAACACCTATCTTTGTGCTATATATAATAATACACTATTATATAACATATGAATTTGAATTCATATGTGGGTTGTCTGATGAGCCAAATCCATTTCTTATTCAACCATCTTAATTTCGCTCACAACAACATCTAAAATATTTTTAATGTAATATTAAAAGTATTTGAGATATTGTTTTTAAATTATATTAAATGATTTTTAATATAAGTTAATAAAAAAGGTTTTTTTTTTTTTTAGATTTTTTGTATCATGTTTTTGTTATTATGAACACTACACTATAATTTAAGTATTTAAACGCATGAATTATCAAATTACAAAATTTATGCGTTAAAATTTTGAGCTATTTGTTATTATTTTATTTTCTGCCTTTTTTATTTATTTCTTAAGTTTTTTAAATTTTGCTTTTGATTTTTAAAATTAAGGGAAAATTTAAAAATAAACAATAAAATAAAATTAACATTATTTAATATTTGAAAAAAAAAAAATTATATATATTTATCATATAAATATATATATTTATATATTTGAAAAAAAACAACAAATTTGTTACTTTTTTCACAAAACATTGTGAAAAATGTGTTCAACAAAACATGGGGGACAAACTCAAATTTAAAACAAAATTTTATCAAAAACTGAAAAAAAAGTAGTATAACAATTAGACATTAATTATTAAATAGTTCTTAATGTTTTTAAAAACTTTAAATGTTTGATGCATAATAAGAATCGCAAAAGAATTTCATATGATGTTTTATTTTATATGACATTTTTCTCAAAAAATATTTTGTAACATTTTCTTTAAAAAATGTTTTATATATTTTCTTCAAAAAATATTTTATGACATTTTCCTCAAAAGCGACATTTTTCTTTGAACAAAATGAGATCTAAAAATTGTTTAAAAATTCAATAATTTCAAAAGCTAACTTATTATTTATGTTACAAAAGTTATTGTTTGAATAACTTCAAAAATAAACTTAATATTTGGTAAGGCCTTCTTTACTTTGAATTAGGGGAGACCGGGGCTAGTTGGCTCGGTTTTTACTCTGATGAGCTCTGTAGCTCATAGAGTAAAAACCGCACATTTTTTTTAAATATTAAAGCACTTTTTTTTTAATTAATAAAGTGTAGTCTCAAAGAGTATGAATTTGCGTAAAAGTTGCATTCATTTACAAAAGAAGTTCTTTGGGCCTTCTCGGGCCCTCAAAAAAAAAAAATTGTGCTAACTTACCCCACCATGGGGTAAGTTGGCTCAAACTATAAAAGTGATTATTAATTTACTATTAAGTGCAAAATTAATAGAAATTTTTTTACTATTAATTTTGGCAACAAATTTAAGCCGAAAATTTAATATTACTTTTAGCTGGTACCAAATATTAGTATGTATAACAGCCAAAACAGTAGCCCACTCTTAATCTGTGAAAAAAAACCTAAAAATTTTTTTTTATATTTCTGTAAGAATAAATTTTTTCAATATTATTAAAAATTAAAAAAAAAAAATAATAATAATTTTATAAAGTTATATATTTTTTTCTATAGTAAATGCTATGAGCCAATTTATCTTGTGAAAATTTTGCCAACTTACCCTAAAGCCTTTTTTTCCATAAACAGTCTATAGATCCTATAAAATGGCAACTTTAAAAAAAAATCTGACTGGACTTAGTAAATCAATTGTCACTGAAACTTTTACAATAATTTTTTTTTCATATGGCTAACTTTTTTTTTGTAAAGTAAAAAGGAAGTGATGTTCCAAAAGTTATGTTTTTGTCCAAAAAACACATAAATCTTAAAAAATACATAATTCTCCCATGCGCATGCGCAAATCCTAACAATACTATAGTGAATGATGAAATGGTCAATTAGAAAGGTTCTGTGTAATTTTTGTCACTTTCTGATAAAAGGCTCTGAAGATAAACGCAGTTCGTCAACTTACCCCTGCTGCCAACTAGCCCCGGTTTCCCCTACTGCTTTTAATTTTTGAGGAATTTTTGATTATTTCCCAGATATTTTTGGTAGGATTCAAGTCAGGGCTTTGTGCTGGCTATCTTGGTGCTGGTCCATCTTGGTGCTTTTTCCCAGTTCCTATTGTTGTGTTTCTCCTTCTCCTTTCTCCTTTTTGTATTTCTATGTTCTTTCTTTGTTTGAGAATGACTCTTCTTTATATATTAGTGATGTATCTGATGTTCTTTAGTCTCCAGACTCATTTTTTGTCGTCACTTTTAATGAGGTGTTTTAACTCATCATCATTCATGAAAAATAGTACGTTTTTTTCACTAGTCTACAGTCCAATTTTGGTTTTGCAAGTCTTAGTTTTCTAATTTTATAAGAAGTTAAAGGTTTTTTGGCAGCCATTCAAGAAAACAATTTTGCTTCATTAGGTCTTACTTGCACAGTGTGATTGGAGATTTGTAGTTTAATCTTTTATCTTCTGTTAATTTTGTGGATGGCAAAAATTGATTTTTTTAAAGCTCTTTAGCGATTTCTTGATTTTTGTAATGTTTTTCTTGGATGTCCACCCAAATTGCTTTTGTTATAGCAGTCACGAAATCCAAACAATTTTACAGTTTTGCTTGCATAAAGATATAAAGAATATAAAATCTTATAAAAAATCACTTTGGTTTGTTCGCCTTGTTTTGTCTAAAGAAAAATGTATTTTTTTTAAGGAAAATGTGGTTTAAGTTTTTTTTAAAATTCTTATTATGAATCAAACATTTTAAATTTTTAAACATAATAAATTATTCAAAAATATTTTCTATTGGTTAACTACTTTTTTCAAATTTTGACCAAGTTTTAATTTAATTGAAACTTTTGTTTTGAATTTGAGTCTTTTCCGGTACTGCAAATATATAAGAAAATAAGTTTTTTTGATTTAGAATGAAAGTAAGAAAAAAAATTCTTCAAATCATCAAGAAATATCTTCAAGATCTGGATCTGCTAAAACCAAAGTATGTTGTTTTTTTAAATATCAATTTAAAATAATTTTTTTCTTTCATTGAAACCTTTGGCTCTTGGCATCTTAAAAACAGTTTTCAAATATGACACTCTATGCTTATAACTTGTTGTCGTTTGATTGAATGGCATCCACATTTATTATGATAAGAACATTCAAATAAATGGCATCATCTATTGCCGTGATAAATTTTTTTCTTTTATCATCATGAATTGATGTTTTTTAGTTTATTCAAAACATTTTTTTTTTCCAACCAAATCAGAAATACTTGTGAAAAATATTTCTAATACTAAAGCCTTAACAGGTATTTATGTTTTTTTAACAAGTATTTATGTTTTTTTTTTAAAATATGAACTTTTTCTTATTTTTTTACTCGAACAGTCATTGTATATTAAGGATGAACCGATGCTAAATAATCAGAATTTCACATTTAATTTAAACATTCCTATAAGTTAGACTTCCATTTAAATTTTTGTTTATTTTTTTAGCAGTTTATTTGTGTGAGGAATGTCTTAACTGTTTGCTTCAATTTTTTTGCTTTCAAAAACATTGTTGGGTATTATTCCTTTCTCATAAGTTTTTAATTTCTCAAATCACAAAATGCTTGTTGATTAAATTGATAATAAATTAAAAACTGGCTGCCACCTGTGTCACAACAGGTTAGATGTTATGACTATATATCTTTAATATATCAAAATATACAAATCTAATAAATAGCTAAAAATCATGGTTGTAAGAGGTAAGAAAAATGTTGGTGCCATTATAACCTAGTATAATTATTTAGTGGATAATGGTGATCTCCCTCCTCAGGAATGCACTGCGATCACCAATGATGTTTAAAGGAGTCTGAGACCTGCCTTGCAATTTATTTAACATTACCTAAATTGGTAATGTTAAATAAATTGCAATATATAATGCTTATTAATTTTTACATTTCTTTGTGTGCTCGCAAATAAGATTTTAGGCTTCATTTTTAAAAACTTTTTAAAAATCATTTACTAAATGACGTTTTATGTTTAAAATTTAGTGATAGACCCTAGTTGTTAAAATTTTAAAATTTTGTGTATAAAATTTACCCAAAAATTTCTGATCATTACTTTGGGAAAAAGTATCAAAAGTTTTTTTTTTTTTGCATAATCTAAAATCAATTTAAAGATTAATCAATAAACCCCCTTATATAGGGAGGGGTTTTTTAACTATGTAAAATTTACAACCCCCTAAATTAGGGAAGAGTTTGTTTAAATCACAAAAATATATCTTGAACAAAATTAAGTTTTTAAAATTACCTCTAAATTTATTATATTTATATAATGCTTCCATAAAAAAAATTTCTTGGTTCTTTCAGAAAAAGTTGACTTTCACTGGGTGTGGTCACAAAAATATTTTCACAAAAAAGTTGAAAAGTTCAAAATTTCAAATTAGCTTTCAATGTTAATTTAATGAAAGTCAAATTTTAGCTCCTTGTCAAGCTATTGATCCCCCCATCATGATATTTCCACCATTGTGCTTTTCTAAGCACAATGGTGGAAATATCGAATATCTATTGTCGAAGGTTATAAACTATTAGGCTGGTAAAAAGTATTTAGGTAAAAAATATCATGATAGATTTAGTAGTTTTCAACTAAATTTGCTTTTATTTCAGCATTCTTTTAGTGTAGTAAGCTAAGTGTATTTTTTTAGCTTTTACTTTATCTGGTCTGTAAAATGGTCTTAAGTAGTACATTTTAGTTTAGTTTATTCAGTAATCTATCAAAAGTTACAACAAAAAATTAAAGCCATAATTACCATAAGTACCAGGTCCCTTTGTTCTGACAGTCTTATGCTGCATAAGACTGTCAGAACAAAGCAGCTGTAGTTATCAGACATAGATCTTGTAACAGTTGACACTTAGTGCATTGATTGCCTTTAGCGGCTGAGGGTTCCAGTAACATATATTATACTGTACTCAATTTGTAAAAAATTCTTCTCTAACAATGAACAATGTTGTTTATCTAGGCACTAACTGTGACCCCAAAGGATGTAAACCAATTTTGCTAGTTTTTACGTCATAGAATGATCTTGAATTGTTGAGTTAGGTTGTCTCGCGATCTGCAGTCTTCAAGGGTTGTTAAACCCAGCATTTGCAATTGAGGGTATGTTAAGTGCTTTATTGGTGCAATCGTTTTTGATACACACTGCCACACTTTTTCCAGTGTTTAAATGTCATGCTTTAAAAACTGTGACCAGGATTGAATCCCCAACTTGAGATGCAGCCGTATATAAGCCACATACAATAACGCCATACGGCGATACCCCATTTACAGAATGTTTTTTTCAGCCTACCAAGTACTTGATTGGGTGTTGAAGCTGCTGTTTCAAATTTATTTTTTAATTTTAAGTCATCTAAGGCCTTGACCCCAAGGTCTCTTTCGATCTTGATAACTGCTAGTTGAATTGATGATCTGTCAATTCTGCACATTGAATATTGTTGTATTGATGATCCATCATCTCTGCACATTGAATATTGTTGTATTGATGATCCATCATCTCTGCGTATTGAATATTGTTGTATTGATGATCCATCATCTCTGCACATTGAATATTGTTGTGTTGACCTTTTGGTTCTGCAGTCTATGTACATTACCTTGCATTTTACCACATTGAAAGGTATAGACCAAATTCTGGACAATTCCATGGTTTTCACTATGTCATCTTGTAAGATCCATATATAATTTGATGTGATGTGCAATGTTGTCTATTATCTTGAACTAATAGAAAACACTTTAGTTAACAAAATTTGTTAAGTATTTAACAAAATATTTGTAAAGTTTAATTTCAGTTCTATTTTAATATGCATCTATCTATTTGCACGAAATTAAGATTTATTCATTTGCATTTTATGTATATATATATATATATATATATATATATATATATATATTTTGTTTTACAAATTTAGACTTCATCTGTTCCACACAACAACCATCAAACAGCTGGTTTAACTTTACAACAAACATCAGCCACACCAGTAGCAGTGAATGCCACTCCAGAACAACTAGCAAAGCTTCGATATGAGCTTGATACTGTTGAGAGGAATGGAATTGTTTTTAATGAGATGTTAACTGAATTAAATCCTGGTAGAGAAGACCCTGATGACTATCATTTACTTGTGGTAACAAAATTTTTACTTAAACCTTTTTGTTATGATTTTTTTTTTTTATGATTTTTATACTTTATTTTATACTGATTTCAATACTTTCTGTTATTTTAACTTTTTGCTTTAAAATAAAATTTGAATTAAGAGAATATCAGAATTATAAAAAAATCAAGTCATAGAGTCTTCAATAAACCCTAATGCTATAATAAAGACAAAAATAAAGACTCATAGAAGAGTAATTAGATGTAATAGTTAAAATCATATATATATATATATATATATATATATATATATATATATATATATATATATATATATATATATATATATATATATATATATATATATATATATATATGTCTTAATTACTGTAAGGCAAATGTCTTAATTACTGTAAGGTTTCACACATTTGTGGAATTTGCTGATACTATTATAAAAGAGTTCTTTGGAAATGATTACTTATGCTTTTTTAGAAAATATTTTTTAAAAGAGGGACTTAATGTAACTATTATTTGAGCTTATTTATTTTTATAGTTTTTTAGGAGAAACTTATTTTCGTTTATTTAGAAATTAGTTCCGATTTTTTGTTTAATAAACATACTTGGTTTGCATGTGTAATTATTTTAAATTTTTCTTGTAGGCATAGTATACGTTTTTGTGGAAATGTTGTTATATGCATGCGCTGTTTTAAGGATGGACCAATTCAGTATAAAATCATCAATATTTTTATCTTTTAGTTCCCATACATATTTTGACAGAATGGAACATAGAATGACAGAATCTTTTATATATTGTTTAACAGATACATTCATAGAGGAAACAACACATT
>NC_088927.1:58335000-58370000 GCF_038396675.1 Hydra vulgaris | reverse complement strand
TTATTTTATTTCTAGAACGAAAGTGTATTTAAAAAATTACTACTTTCAACTTTACTTACTAGTTTGATTGTTCAGTTTGCCTGATTTACTTTACAATAACGACCTATTTTATTAGTGTACGATTATTTTTTTTGCAGTCAATTTTATGCATCATTAGATCAATTGTGTAAAATTCAATAGGTTTGAAAGACAATTAGTTCACCAATGCAGAAAAAAAATTCTTAAAACATTACTTAATAAAATATCAAAAAAAAAATTCCAAATAATTTAACAGAAAACTCATTTTTCTGATGCAATCTTAAAAATTATGATTTTTATTTAAGTGTACAATTATTTTTTTTTTGCATACTGTATATGGATATATAGATATAGATACAGATATATATATATATATATATATATATATATATATATATATATATATATATATATATATATATATATATATGTGGAAAATAATGACTGGTCAATGGTCAACAACTGCCTGAAATGATTAAAATTGCTATTTTGGCCTCTAAAAAAAAATCAGAGTTTTGAAAAACAAGGTTTTACAAATAATCATGATGAAATTTGGAAAATGCATATACTAAAAATTTTTCAAACCATTTAGATTTTAAATAAGTGTTTAAAATATATTTATTGTTTTTGACGTGCTACTTTAATTTGCTTTGTTAATATTAATTATTCCTTGACATTTCTATAATAGGATTTTTAAAAATATATATGTATTTAATAAAATCTTGTTTTATGTAACTAGTAATTTTTGTAGTAGTGTTTCATAAAAGGATTGTCTTTGATTGACTTCTTAAGTATTAAGTATCAAGTATAAATAGTGCGCACAATGTTAACAACATTATTAATAACTAATTTAAAAATGAACGGAGATAAAAAAATATTTTATATCTCAGCTCATTAAAATCAGACATAAAATTATCATTTAAAATTTTTGTATGTAGCTAAGAACATTATCTTATTTTTTTTTTAATCATTTAATCTTTTCATTTATTTATTTTTTGCTTTTTTCTGCCAATGAGAAGTTATTAAAATGAATTATTTTTAAATAGATTCAAAATTATAAATTGCGAATTTTTTTTCTTTTATCTTTTATTAAATTGTAATGCAAATCAAACGTCAACCCATCCTTAATGGAGGCAAGTAAAAAGAGACAAACAACACTTTCATTTTTCAATAGCATTTATTTTTCAATAGCATTTATCATAAAATGATTTCTTTTAGTATTAAGAATTCAGTTTAAATTTTTTTTAACATTGTATATAATTTATTTTGATATTTAAAAAAAAAAATTCAACATTAATTTACTTGGATATTATCAAGCTTCCTTTTTTCATTTAATAAAAATCTACGCACAAGCCTTTTCATTTTTTATTTTTATTTTGTACAAATTTACATTAGCAGGTAATTTAAACGTTAGTTATTGCAAGTTTAAATTTAAAAATGCACTAATTTATTTAAAAAGAATAAGACTTTATTTTTAAGCATTAAGTTCTTTTTGTGTGTGTATAGCATCCAAAGGTTATTAGAAAAACAGCTTTTTTGCTATATTTTCTTATTGAGTTAACTTTTTAAAATGAAATTTCTTATAAAAATATAATTTTTTTCATAATTATACTAAAATTATGAGAAAAAAAAAATTTAATTTGGGAGTGATTCCTTAAAGTTTTATATAAAAAATGGAAATGTTTGGCTCAAAAGTAATTGGTCGTTTTAATTACATCCTTTAAAAACAATATTGACACATCAAATAATAAATCTTCAGCATTTTTTCATAATTATATCTGTTATGTAATAATGTTACATAATGTTACATTTTGTTACATATAGTCTATAATCTGTACGTAATGCTAGTACTTGTTTGAAAAGCCTTTTGCTGCTATGACAGCATAGCATCTATGTGGCGTTGAGTCAACCAAATTAATAAAAACATCGATTGGTGTTTCCTCTCAAGTGTGATTAATCAACTTAAATGAATTTTGTTGTTTAGTTGGCTTGTGACCGCTTATCATTCTCTCAATTTCCAAAGATGTTCTATTGGGTTCAGGTCTGGAGATTGAGCTGGCCATTCCACGACTCTAACTTTCTTTTGGGCAAAAAATTCCTTGACTGAATTGGATTTGTGCTTTAAATAGTTGTCATGTTGGAAAGTCAAAATATGTGACATTTTGTTCTTTGCATGTGGCAGCATTATGTCCTTGATTATTCTATTATACATGTTTTTTGTTTATAGTACCTTGAACTTGATAGATTGGACATACTCCATCACAGCTATAACATGACCAAACCATTACTGAGCCACCACGATGCTTCACTACATGAACTTAGTATTTAACATCGTTTCGGTGACTTACTGGACGTCAAACATATTTAATACCGTCAGAGCTAAGTATATTAAACTTTGACTTCAGTCAAAGTTTAATATGTTTATACTACAGAGTAATCTTATCACTCTGTAGTATTTTTGACCATTGCTATGCTGTCCAATTTAAATGTTCTGTAGTAAATTTCAGTTGTGCTCTACAATTTTTTGCAGAAACCAAAGGTTTTTCAACCGGTCAGCACACAGTGGAAAATAAATAGTGCACAAAGCAACACAATTAGAAAATAAGGGTCTGTTTTTGATCAAAAATCAATAACTTTTTTGTTACTAAAAATTAAATGTTGAAATTTTTCATAAATGTAAAGTAGTATGATACTTCTAAGGAAATGTTTTTTATAAAAAAAATTTTAATATAAAATTCGATAATCAAAATCAAAAACCTCCAAACTGTCATTTTTTTTAACTTTTAACTAAATGTTCTTTATAAAACATATATATAAAACATATATACGAGCTTTCTGTTAAACTCTAGACAAAAGCAAACACAAATTTTTTAAATTTTAAACAAAAATTTTCCTTGTATTAAGCTATATTGCTTTATTAATTTGATTTTTCAACTGTTGCATGTAATTTATTAATTTGCATATATTTCAACATTTACATGAATATGTCTAGAGTTTAGCAGAAGCTATATATATATATATATATATATATATATATATATATATATATATATATATATATATATATATATATATATATATATATATATATATATATATATATATATATGTATGTATATATTTTATTTTTAACATATACATAAAATGCTTATTATAGAAATATTTAGAATAGTTATTTGATAATTTTTATGCAGAGTGTTTTTAAAACCTGCAGAACATGAAGATACTTTATCTTCATGTTCTTCAAGCTCCTAGACATTTTTTTTGTACGTTTTTCTAATAATGATGATGTAGGGATCAGAAGTGTAAAGAAGAGTATGAAATACATTCTCATTTACAGCTAATCTAGAACGTTTCCTAGTATAATGAATGCAAAATTTTTTACAATCCTTACTACAGGATTCTTGCGCATCTAATGAAAGTTGACCGATAGAATATATACTGCAAAGTGTTGTAAGATAATTTCTCTATGAAGTAAATTTTTGTGTACAGAAGACGGCATATTGTACCACCCATAATTACTCACATAAATGTGGGGAGTTTCTGTAGCATATGTACCAAAACTTGCAGCATTTATCATTATGCTCAAGGAGAGAGTTGTAAAATTGTATAAAGTTGCTTAGTTAAATTTACATTTACTCCAGTGATTTCAGAAGAGCAGCTTGAATTGTAAGAAAATCTCCTATCAGTATTACCATCATTGGTACTACCACTTACTTGTTTTAGTTTGTCGATGATTAACCCTAGCTCTTCGTTAGAGTGTCTGTACCAAGATTTTTTTTTTTAACCATTTTTTTCTATACCTTTGAGAAACATACATATCATTTCCATACACAGAATCCAAGCATGTAATGATGACAGTCCGCATTGATAGGAATTTTTTTTTCAGGCCTAGCAGACACTTTAGTCAAATTGTTCATATGTCATGGAGTAGCTTCACATATTGTACATGTAGATGCAGAAGGCATATTCATTAACACCTAAGCCACTTTTCCATCTATCATTGTTAAAAAAAGTTCATTTTTTGCTTGTATTTCTTTACAACTTTTGTTAATTATAGATAGCCGCAAAGACTATATTTAGCTTTTTATTTCATCTACAACAATGTTAGTTTTCTCAGGAGTCTCTTTTCAAAACTCTATGCATATAGCTCGACAAAAACAAACAGTCAAAAGAGCCGGATATTGCTAAACAACTGCACCAATTACTTCATCAGCTAATCTAATCAGTACCAAAGAACTAATAAACAAATTTGCATTAGAAATAAATTCAGATTCATTTGGAAGTTTATGCTTGTATTTGCTTCCGTCAGAGAAACCATCACAACCCCATTTACTTTATAGAATTACATTATAAAATTTAATATTGTACCTGGAATCTATAGTCAAAATTTTATCTACAGTGTGATTATATAAATCTTGCAGTTCCATAATTTTTGCATGTGTGTTTGTAATTTGTAATGCTTCCACCAATTTAGCTTCTGCTCCTTCTTCTATTGAGCGTAATACCTTAAAGATACACAGATAAGATAAGTAATGTGGAATATTTTTGCTTTTACTGGGCTCTGACATATCTCCATAAGTCATTTCTGCGTTTTTCAAATGATATAGATAATGGCGGGGTCTGTTATTGCATTTTTCGATTTTGGTAAAAATACAGTATATTCAGAATCTAACCAAAAAAATTGTTGTTGAATAAAAAAGTTTTCATTTTCCGTGATGCCTTGGTCCATTGTTCATTAAACAACAAAATTCTGTGCCTTTCTATGGTATTTTAAGTTTCATGCCTAATACAAAATCAGATACAAAAAAAAAAAAATTGTTTACCATTCAAATAAAACAAACTCATTTGAAAATCACAAACAAAGCATTATCTGGTACAACCCACTTTTCAGAATTTTTCAGTTGCAACAAAAATAGGTTTTGCACTTTCCAGTCATTCACAAACTTTGCAAGATATTAAAAAAAATACAATTAAAATAAGCTACTTGTGTATGTCAAAGATTGTCAAACAAACAAGTCCATCATTAGTTTGCACCTTGGTTATAAAAATTGGTAAACAATGTGCAACTGTGTCAACAAATTCATTTTCCCCATGAACAATTAGTGCTTGATGAAGAATATAGTCTATCAAGCCACTGCATTGTCAAATAAATTGGATTACTAAGAATTAGTATATTTCAGCTTATGTGAAAATTCATTTAAATCTTGATATGCTGATCACCTAAAATCTTTTAGCATTAATAAATACAAAAATGATACTGAGTTGTCTAAAGAAATTTGGGATATAAAATTTTAAAAAATTTACATTCTTAATTAATTGAAAAATTATGAAATGTTGCAATCCATACAAATCTTTGTCAAAAGTCTGCAATCTTTGCTTATATGAAAAATTTCTCATTTTGACATATAAAGATGAAAACTTGTTTAATAAAAGAAGTAAGTTGATTTCAAAATGCAGGCACAATTTTATCTCTTTTTGTTACCGGTAATTAGCTAATTTTTGTTTTTTACTTTGTTTGCTACCTTGTTGTTTTTTAAAAAAGGTGAAAAACTCTCTTCACCATATGTAAGATATTTACTGTATGTAATGTAATTTTTAACAGGTTTTATTGTTTTTGTATATAATGGCTGATGATTGCCGTATAGGCATGAAACTAAAAGTACCATAAAAAAAGTTGTTTTTTCTTCATTTATTTATATATTTATATATATATATATATATATATATATATATATATATATACACATATACATATATATATATATATATTTTTTTTTTTTACTTCTTAAATTTTTGGTGCTGCATTATTATAAGTAATAATTGTAAAGGAGGTATAATGTTTACTGTAACACAAAATAATAAATGATAATTTTTTTATTAGTTTCTTATTAAATTTCTTTTATAGGAACTTAATAACACTTGTAGAGAAATGCAAAAAAGAATTCTTATTTTGGTCAATTCAATTACAAATGAAGAAGTGACTGGTATTTTTTTAATCTTAATTTTGTTGGTTGGTTTGTCATTGATGGGTGTAAGTTTGGTTGGTTTGTCACTTGATTAGTTGGTGGTTTGATTGGTTTGTCATTGATTGGTTGTTAATTTGGTTAGTTTGTCACTTGATTGGTTGTTAATTTGGTTAGTTTGTACCTTGATTGGTTGCTGGTTTGGTTGGTTCGTCATTACTTGGTTGTTGGTTTTTTTGTTTAAAATGTTAAATTTTTTAGGATCAAGGTGTTCTTACTTTGTTTTTAGGTGTTCTTCTTCGAATTAATGACGATTTAAATAATACGTTTCTTCGATATGATAGATATGAAAAAAATAGAAAAATTATTAAAAATTCCGAAAATCCACATGTTGAACCAAAAGTGGGAACTCATGCTCACTCGCCTTCTATTAGACCAAAGGTTAAATAAAATATGTCATTTAATAATAGTATGTGAATGTTTCGCATAACAAAGCTTTTGTTACTTTTTTTTATCTTTATTTTAGTTATATTACCTTAATAATTTTTTTTTTTATGTTTTATTTTTAAACAGGTTACATCACCATTCGAACGTTCTAATAACAGGTTTCTTTTTAACTTCAACTAAAGTCTTAAATATTTTTTTAATGTAAGTTTTGTATCCACTTTTTTTTTCATGCAGCAACTTTATTCGCCTGGTTTTTAAAAATGTTTCCAAGGTGTTTCATGTGTCAAATATGGTATTTCATAGACATTGTCAAATTCAAAACAATTCAAAGATAAATAATAATTTTGTAAAATTTCAAATGTTGATTTAATATTAAAAATATTTTGTTTAAAGTTTTAAAAATTTAAAAATTTTCTGTTAAAACTGTTATAGTGCATCACTGATTGATTTTAATGCAGCTCCATCATCATCAGCTCCATCAAGCACAGATGCTGTTGTTGATGATGAGTTTAACATGTTTGCACAGTCACGTAGCAAGACTTATGCTACATCCCGCTATGCTGGCTCTACATATGAAGACAATATTAATGATGTAGCAACTGAACAAACTCTTGCTGGCGCATTGGCTGCAAGAAGTTTTTATCCACCTATTCAAAGTAATCATTTAGTCTCTCAGCAACCATTTCCAACAGAAATAGGAAAGCAGCCATTTCCCACAGAAATAGGAAAGGAAGCTCAAAGTGGTGTAAGTTATAAATTTGCTGAAACATAGTTAAACATAATTAGTTAATCAAAAAGTATGAAATTTTAGATAGCAAAGTAGAAGTAAAAGGTAGATCATTTGAAAAAATTATTGAAAAATTTCAATAAATGTTGTAAATGTTTAATTAGAATGGATTTATAAAATTGATTTAATTAGAATGAATGTATAAAATTAATTTAGTTAGAATGGATGTATAAAACCAATTTAATTTGAATGGATGTATAAAATTGATTTAGTTAGAATGGTTGTATAAAATTAATTAATTAGAATGGATGTATAAATATGAAAAGTAATCATTAAAAAATACTTTTCTGCTCTTCTGATTTCTGATTTAAGAGTTGTATATGTTTGAATTCTTTTTATTAATATTAATGAGAAAATAGTAAACAGTACTTGAGACCTTTCAGTATTTTCATCAGTATTTGATGAAAATACTTAGAGGCCTATTTGATGCTATTCAAACACTGCTGTCCCTGTTTAAAAGTGGTGAAAAGTGTTTCCTTTTGTAATTCGTTTGTGCATATTTAATCGAAGGATTGTCTTTTTGTTTCATGGTTGTTAAAATTAATTGCTATTGTATTGGGGTGCATCTAGCTAAATATACTGTGGCAATCCTTGCAGTGTTCTGTAGTCTTAAAAGCATGTCAGTTATCTTTCATGCTGTTTACCTGATGCTCAATACTTCTTTGTTTTTTCGATATAATCTTCTTTGCACAATTCCGCATTACTCCCATGGATTCGAAAGCTATTTTTAGCTTATTTATAAGATATTTTTTTAACTAGAGATAATGTTGTTGGCTCGCCATCCAAATTGTAACCAATTTTATTATGAGCAAACGTTTCTTTACCATTTTTATTATCATTTCTAATTTTAATTTGTATTAATATTTATTGATAGTAATATTGCTTCTTTACCATATTCAATGCTAAATTTTTCTCTTTATTCAAAACTTCTTATTAAATCCTTTTTTTTTTCTGTTGCTCTGTTAGCTACAGGTCTAAGTTAGTTCTAAGTTAGGCAGAAGTCTGTAATTGTATGAAGTAAGCTTCTTTAACTCAAGATCATGTCTTACTAAACAAAAATAAAACATTTATAAATATTTGAGTTAAATAGATTACTTAGACCATCAGTTGTGTTATTGTAATACTGTTGGAAACCCCACATCAGGTCCAAGTAGAAGAGGAGTACTTAATAATAGTACTATTTAATATAATAATAACAATAATTTATAAGTGCTATTTAAAAAATGCAATAAAACCCAACAATAAGATAAAAAAAACTATTGAAATTTAATTATGAAGTACTAATGCTGTTATAATAAAAGTACTAATAAATAATACAATAAATCATATTTTAAAAAAATAAAGAAGTAAAACAAAAAAATTGATATAAAGATAAAATAGAAAGAGCCAATTATATTTATATATAAATATAATTATATTACCTCTAAACTTGAACTTTTCGACACAAGATTCTTGTTTGTATATATCAACTTTGTTTGAACATATCAACAATGTCTATTTGAAATGTCTATTTAGTCTTTTAAATACTTGCTTTTATTCACTGGTATCTAATTAAAAAAAACATTGTACTATTTTGTTGTACTATTTTGCATTGTTTTACTATTTATGTGGCCGTGGCGCAGTGGTTAGAACGCTTGCTTTATAAGCAGGAGATCCAGGTTCGAAACGAGCTCTGGACATATTTTCGCGTCACGGTAAGGAAGGAGGCGTGAACTTCCTTGTTAAATGCACTTCCGCGGTGCTCTGTGACAAGACCGTTTGGACTTCTTGGGGCACTTAAAATAAAAAATAAAAATTTTGTATTTGTTGATTTTATGATGTTAAAATTTTATTATGTTAAATTTTATTATGAAAAAGTTTTTATTATGTTACTCTTTCCTAAAGCGCGCTATGAACTAAATTAGTTCAACTTTTATTTCTTTATTTATTTTATTTAATTTCTTTATTTATTTTATGCACTTAAAATACCTAATATAATCTAAAAAGTTTAGTTGAAAATTAATTGAATTATAAATTTTATGATTTAATTTTTACTTTTAGGAAAACGAGTTTGACGAGGAGTGAGTTTACTTTTTAATTTTCAATTATTCATTTTATTATTCAATCATTTGTGATGATTTGACTAAGTTGTGCTTATTTAGAATCGAGGATGTTGAGGTGTGGCTAAAGGGAACTGATTTGGTATGTATTTATATTACATAATATATCATACTTTAAAAAGCTTGTATAATACCTAGCAATCAGATATCTTCATTTTTGATAATATTTCATTTTTAAGTATTAAAGAATTTTTTTTTGTTATGAAATATGTATTATATTTTCTGCAAATTAAAACTGAAAATATAATGTTTATTATAATATGAATGAGCTAAAAGGTTTGAAAAAAATAACTTTAATACGTCAACTTTTTATAAAAAAAATTAATACCGGTGTAACGTTTTTAAATTAATGCGTTAAAATTTTACTGCGCGGCAACTTTCAACCGTTAAAGATTCCCTAGCGGTAAAACTATAACGTTAAAATATTACTGAGGCAGTATTATTTTAACGTTATAATATTACTGCGCTCGTTATTATTTTACTGTAAAGTAATTTTCTATTTTTGTGCGACGAAATCTTATCTAAAAATAAATTAAATAGCTATTAATTAAATAGAGATCCTTGTCAAAACTTTTTTAATGTTTTATTACAAAAAAAGCTATTAATTACAGAGAACATAAATATTTATGTTCCCTTTGTTGTGAAAAACATGCAATCATGAGATAATTATTACGGATTTTATAACAAAAAACATATAAAACAATATTTTTTACTTTATAGAGGTTTTAGTGACAAAACAACATTATAATAATTATTGTTTTTATTTTCTAAAAGAATAGTATTAGCTGTTAGTTGGTCGAGTTTAACGGATGCTGGATATTTGAGCCATGCTAGTTTCTGTCCAGTGAATGACCACACAGCAATATCAATTCCAATAAGATTTGCAGTACCCAGGATCTCTGCATCTGTAGCCCATATACGATTTGTAGCCATACCACTTTTAGTGATATACTTTTCCACATCATCACCTAAATATCCTGATAAGAGACTGGAACAAGATTTTGATATCATGTGCTTTACAACAACATTGCGAACATGTATATGTTGACACTCAGAACCTGTCAGCAAAAACGAAATTGCACGAAAAAAACAGTTCCCATCACCTTTGCATACATGCATTTTGGAAGGTACATGATTTTCTTCTCCGTCAGTAAGATCTGGCATAATAAATATTTTGAGCCTTTGTTTTTCAGCTATTTTTTGGCGAACTTCTTTGGAGGGATGTTTCATTAATTTGGAGTGACATTCATCATGATTATCGCACTCAGTAGATAAATTACACAGTTTTGAATTACTTTTCTTTTCAACAAATGTTTTAATATGATGTAGAGAGTATTTCTTTTTTAATGTGTCTGTTCCTTAATAAGCATGTTGAGTTAGATAGAATATTAAGTATCTCATATGGACCCAGCCATGAGAAAGTCATTTTCCCACCTTTCCTATCATCTCTTTTAAAATTTCTCAAAAGTATCTTTTGACAAACAACAAATTTTGATGACATAGCATGCTTTCTGTCATAGTCTAATTTTTTTTTTTTTTGTCAAAAAACAATATTGTTCATGGCTTTTTCCTCAATTCCTCTTTTCATTTGTAAAGCTTTTTGGAAAACCTCTTTATCATATACAGGTTCATAGTTATCCCCATTGAGTATATCTGTGTATTTTACATCAATCGGAAGGCAAGGTTGTCGGTTATACATAAGGTAAAATGGTGAATACTCGCTTGAATCGTGCACTTTAACATGTAGAGCAAAAAGGATTCCATTTAAAACTGATACCCAACCTAAAACATTTTCATTTAAGATCTTGATAGCTTTCTTAATTGTCTGATTCTGTCTCTCTACAAGGCCATTGGCTTGTGGATGGTAAGCCGAGGTGACACATTGCTGAACTCCAGTCATGTCGTTCAGTGCAATAGATACTGAATTTACGAACTCTCGACCTTGGTCATTTATTTGTATTTGAAAACAACCATGTCTGCAAATAACTTTGTAAAGAAATAATGCTACTGATATTGCTGTTTTGTCAATAAGAGGTTCAGCTTCAGTCCACTTAGAGAAATAATCAATAAGAACAATAACGTAATTGAATCCATTTGATGCAGGTAATTTAATTAAATCTACACCAACTTGCTTCATTACGTGTTGCTCTACTATAACAGGTTCTAAAGCAGGAGACACTTTAAGGTTACTGTTAGAGGTTTTTTGACATCGTTCACATTGAGTTACATGTTTTGTAATATCCTCCACTATTGAATGCCAAAAAAAACGTGTAGAAATTTGCTTTCTTACAGCATTAATGCCTAGGTGGCTGGCTAATGCAACAGTTTTCTCAGAAGTTCCAAGACCTTCATGGACTTCTTTAACTATGTTTAATTGCTCTTCTCGATCTATGACCACAACGACCTAGAATAAACAAAAGTTTGTTTGTAGTTTTTTATTTTTATTGTACATTATTTTGAGTTGTTTTGAAGCTATATTGAAATTTCGAATTTATGAGAATTTGCTTTATTTCGCTTTAAAAATGTCATTTATGTTAATTCACAGTAAAGCAATCACAACTCAGAATATTGTTTAACTATTTTATTTTACTTAGATAAATCGTTTAAATTATTGAAAAACTTCTTTCCACAAAATAAATTTTCCTCACCTTGCCAATACCTTTTTTGCAATACATCAACTTATTGTCAACTATTTCAAAGTTTTTACATTGACATTGAAATTCGCTTTTTTCCCTCTCTCGCATACATCTTCAGGAAACTTTTTTTCATTTAAATATTTCCTTATATCATTAAAGTTAGTATTTGTGTACATTTTGAAATTGTCAACTAACAAATCAGTAAAATTTTAACAAGCGCAGTAAAATTATAACGTTAATTTATTACTGCTTCAGTAATATCTCGGGAATCTTTAACGGTTGAAAGTTGCCGCTCAGTAAAATTTTAACGCAGTAATTTAAAAACGTTACACCGGACCATTAACCAACTTATAGCTTTACTAGCGTTTGTTAAAACTTTTATAAGGTTTTAGCTTCTGTCTAGACATTAAAAAAACTAACTGTTATTTTATTCCTCACTTTTATATTATATGTATTTCACTTATATTTTATTTGCTTTTTCTAAAAATTATTACACACATGCACCCATTAAGTTTTAAAAAGATGGTACTTTTTTAAATATGCGCACACACCCGCACACGTTATATAAAAAAATCTTCTTTTTTTTTATAAAAAAAGATTAGATCGGGTAATTTTAGATTTTAAACTTAAGTTTAAGATTTAAAATTACCTAATTTTTGTTTTTGATTAATGTTAAACTGTATAAATGTTAATTCGCTATATCTATTGGTTTAAAAGTCTAGCATAATTTTTCTGGGTATATTTTCTAATAAAAGAAAAAAACTTTATAAAATCTCAACTTATTAAATCTCATTTATACGTTAGTCGCAACTTAAAGCTCAGGAATCTGCTAATCGTGCAGCCATTTTGAAAACAAAAACAGCTTCTCAAATAGAGGAAAATGTTGGTGACTCATTAAGCAGGTCTGAATTTGATAAGTTTCTAAACAGCCGTGCCCAAGCGGGAAATATTGAACGTCAAAGAACATTGCCATCAAGACCGATGGGAAATTTAGTCGGTGAAACGCATAAAGATGGTACATTTGGATTATAAGAACAATTAAATTAATTGCATGTTTTAATTGTAACATATTTTATTTAGTTTTGTAAAATATTTGTTTGTTTGCAATTGCTACCAGTTTATTTATTGTACTTTTTTTTAAATTTGAATACAGTCATTACTCGTTTTTTTAGTTTTTAGCATTTATACTATAAAGCAGGGCAGTTATGCGTTATTTCTTTTGTTGATTAAAAAAAGGGATACTTCTTTATTTGATTTACATTTCTAATGTTAGATCGCCGCTGCATCTATGCCTCAGTACTTTTTAATTAATACTAAATCTATTAAGTTTTATATTTCAAAAGAAAAGGAAATCAATTTTATAATATTAGATTTTTACTGTACAATTTTTTTTAGAGGGTATACAAAGAAAAACAAAATTAGGAGGTTGTCAAATGAACATCACCGAGTTGACCTTGATACCCAAAATTAGTTGTTTCGAGCTTAGCATTTAAACTTTAGTGACTGATTTAACAATAAAAAATACTGAGCCGTTAAGCTAACAATTTATGGAGTCTCTAGGAGGTTAGGGTCATTGCAGAATGACGTTATACCTAAAATACATACTTTCAATACACCCAATCAATTTGTCACTTTCTCAAATACCTTTAGTAACGTTATTTGTTATCAACAAAATAAGCTAATGTTTTTGAGGGACCTTATGTCTTCACTAAGTAAAATTTGTTTTTAAATTGCATATTTTTATATTTAAAATTAAAGTGTCTGTATTCAGGCAAATGGATTCACCATGAGGCTTCGTATTACATTCTTAAATGCTGGAGTGACCTGGCTCACAGAATTTCTGTTCAATGACTTTTATTTGTGGGTAGCGTATAATAAATTCACATTATGCTGCTGACATAAAACAATTGCGGTTTTGTGGTACACACGAATCGAACCAAAGTATAAACTTATTTATGTCAAGGTCATCCATGATTTTCAGAAACAGACATGTTACAGGACTGGCAAGATCATTTTCTCCGCGAACAGCCATAGCTTCATGCCAAAGGATGCAATAAGCTTTCTTGTTAAGCGAAAAATGACCAGTTAAGTTATAATTTGAAAGTTTGTAATAAAAGTTTCCAACATTAGCTTGAGGCAAATTTAAAACATTTTCAAAATCAATGCAAGCAATTGCAGTTTTAAGATCAGCATTTTGACTATCTTTTTCACGTTCAGTTTTGGTATCATTCCTTGATGTTATGTGCTTATTAAAACTATCTGTCTAATTATTGCTTGCATTAACAATGTTGCAATATTCATAGCATGTGTCACATAAATCTTTCGTTGGTTTTTGAAATTCTATGTTGAACTCGTGATTGAAGATATAACGATACATGTTTTTTTACTGGTGTATAGTCATTTTCATCAAAATATATTTTAAAAAGATCATACAGTTTACATATATTGAGTGATCCTTCCATATATTCTTTATGTGTCTTTTTCCCGCAATAATGAGCCTCAATTCTTGGGAAAAGGTTTATATGGTCTCGTACAACTTTTTTAGAATCTTGTGGTAGGCTTTTTTTAACATGTCTTCCAAATTTTGATTGCATTGGCGTTCCAGTAGTTAAGCATTTAGTAGGATTTACTAACTCTATATTGTGTTTTAGAAACAAAGAAGCTATAATAATAAGATATTTTTCTTCTCGAACTTTCACCAGCAGTTTTTGAATAGAAATGTTGTTTACCGTCATCATCTAAGGTCCAAAAGTTATCAAATATAACTGGCAGAGGAAGGAACAGATTGCTAGGTTGTTTGCTGGGCCAAAAATGACATTAAAGAATTTTTTTTTTCAAGACCATTGAGGTAAAAATTTGGATCAGAGTCTTTATTTGAATCTCCAAATCTTGTTGTTTTTTTTTTTTGTTTTTTTATCTCATTTCATGTTTTATGAACTTTTTTGAAAAGATTTTACAAGCGAATTTGACTATTTTTATCCATTACCTGACATTCTTGCGGCGAACGTGACGTCACATTAACTAACTAAACGACTAGCATTATGATATAGGGGCAAACATTGCGAAAATGGTGAAAGAATGCTGTGTTTTTTATTGTTGAACCAATGTCTAAAGTCATTAAAACTTGAGTTTTTGTATTTTTCCCGATGATCCAAAGAGAAGAAGATTGTGGCTTAATGCTATATATAGAGTTGATTCATCTTGCAAAAACAAACTCTGGTCGCCAAATACAAAACATATCTATGTATGCTCAAAACATTTTGTATCTGGTAAGTTTTGTATTTAAATCATCTAAATATTTGAACACAAATTTGTCTTTAACTTATTTTTTTTTTTTTTTAATTTATGTTCTTATTTTTCTTTCAGGAAAAAAAAAGAATTTTGAAAAGCATATTGACAATGTTCCATCAGTGAATATGTTAGGTGCTAAAAAAAATATAGTGGAATCATCCCAACGACATAACCGATTGTTGTCACGAAATGAAAGGAGAATAAATAGGTTGAACAATTCTCTTGGTACATAGTTTATCTTGTTGTTTAAAATGTTTTTGTAAAAACTGTTTATGTAACAGTTGCAATTTATTTTTGTTATGCATTAAAACTAAGCATTTATAAATTATGCGTTTGTTGCTCTTTTTTTTAGATAAAATAATGTTAAATATCTCGTAGAGCACAAATTTTATTAATATGAAATATCAAATTTATTTGTACAACTTTTGCTTGCTAATAAAATAGTTGAATCAGACCATATTTTTTTTAAATGCCTGTGTTTGTATTTACTATATACCTGAAACATACAAATATTTTTTTTAGAATATCGTTTACAAAAAAATCTCAAGTTAATGAAGTCTGAACAAATAAATATTGACAATGCATTGACTGGAGTGGAGAATGTTAGTGTCTTGAACAAACAAGAAACAACAACTGAATTTAGTGAAGGCATTGGCTTTAATTTGATTAGCAAAGAAATTGGTTTTAATTTGATAACAGATTCACCAAAGCAGAGTGCACAAATAAATTCAACAACAACAATTGAGAATCCAGAAAGAGATGCAATATATGTAGAAATGAATAATTTATGTGAAGAAACATATTATCTTCGTTTAGAAGTATCAGATTTGAAATTAAAGACAAATTCTCTATTTAGTTATGCAAACATTAACATGTATAAAGAAAAGTGTGTAACATTAACAGGTTTAGAGTTTGATGTTTTGGAAAAACTTTTACTATATTTGATTGCAAAAGTTAGCGATGGGAGAAATTCAAAGGAAGAAATTTATAATCAAATCATGGTATGTATAATTAAATTATAAATACTATAATTACAACTTTGAAAATATTGCTTTTACATGCAACATTGCAAAACAAACAGCCATAAATTATTTTTGGAAGTGGATAGATATGTATTTAAAGTTAAATTGCTTAATCAAAATGCAAAAACGAGATCACTTGTTTGGCACTATTCCTGCAGTTTTCAAAGCAAAGTTCCCAAGTGTAACATCAATGATTTTTAGATTTGATTATCACTACATCTAATCATTCACTAAAAGCCAAGAATCATGTTTTAAACTAAAACATATATTTGTTGTTGCATTTTTTTATCTTTAGGGTTGTTCTTAGGTCACAAAAACAATCTCACAAAGTAAGTTTCTTCTTTGTTATTTATTCGGTCACATTTTAAATTACTTTTTTTTTTTTTCACTTTAACATAATATATAAGAAATTGATGTGTAAATAATGTTTTCAACATTAAATGGTTCCATTTTCTTTAGTAGAGTTTCTGCTGTTATCACTGGTTTTAGAGAGTACCTTCATGAACGAAGTTAAAAAGTCCTTAATGTTAAGCATTTTCTAAAAGCCAAGACGAAATATCGTTAATCCTCATAGCATTTACTATAAACTTTATAAATATTGTTACAATGTTATAATTCAAATTGTTATAATTAGTAATTTTGATCATTTCATTATTATACTGTGAAAAATATTTTTTATTTATAACATTTATAACACATATATTAAAAATATGCAGAATAGATATTACACTGTGTACAATTTAAAGCAAAATGTATAGTTTTTAAATATTATTAAAAATCAGTATGTAGTATTTTTGTTTTATTTATTGACTAGTCTGTAAACTGTGCAATAATTTCAAAACGATGAATTAATTGAACTCCATGATTCCTTTATACATATTTGCACAGATTAATTGTAATTTAACGCTAACTTTCGTTCTAAAAAATCAAGAAAAATCTCTTCAGCCTGTAAAATAGATTGTTCTAATCCCAACAAACTTAAAAAAGAAATTTATATTATAATTTCTTTTTTACATATTTAGTTACATATTATAATCAGTATTAAAATATAAAGTAATTGTTGCGTTTGAAGTTGTTGTCATTAAGCAAATAAACAGTCATCGCCTACTCCTTTCGGACTTTCAAGTGCAATCCATGTGTAATTTATGTATCACTTATTGACATAGGTATTTTATATTATTTATAATGAGTATTTATAATATAGTAACTTGATCAAAAGTACGTAAGACAAGTAATTTGATCTATTCCCTCAGACCGGTTGCGTGGACACTGAGGCAATTACAGTAAGTACTTGAAGTACACATTTATGACTACGGAAAAAAAAACTTTCTTTCTTTTAATTACTATGAAAGTAATTAACATCTTTCAAAGGGATCGCAGTTAAACAGACGACTTAAAGGTTAAAAAAAGGCTGCATATTAAACACACTATTAATGTGTTTAAAAAAACTATTAATGTGTTTAAGTAAACGCACTGTTACTGTATTAGTGTGTTTACTTAATTAAGTAAACACACTAATAGCATTAGCGTGTTTAAAATGTAACCTAATATAAAATTTCCTTTAATAAACTTTATTAGTTGTATAAAAAGCTTATCTATTAAATCTAACTTATTTTGATAACGTTCAGTAGCCTCTTTTGATAGTTTTTCTTGATAATCATAAGACATTTTCAAAGCGTTTAAGTAGTGATGTACTGAAATCAACGCGTTTGTTTGCCCCCATATCATAATGGTAGATACTTTTATTTTTTAATTACGCAACGATCACGTGGTTTTTTCGCCGCAAGAATACAGTCAACAATGATGTTTGACACTGATTTTGCCACATTTCAAAAAAAAAATGGCTCCGTAATAATTTGCCGCACAACCAATTTCCTTTGGACCATCATTTGTCATATTAGCTTGAGACAATCATTAACAATTGCTACACCAGCATTTCCCTTTGGACAAATATGTGCAATAGCCTATTTAAGAAATCATCAATATATATATATAAATATATATATATATATATATATATATATATATATATATATATATATATATATATATATATATATATATATATATATATACATATATATATATACGAAAATAAATTTTTAAACATATATCAACACGAATTTCTTTCCTTTAATTACAATAAATAAAAACATTACATTTCCTAGCGTTAACTTCATGAAAGTTGACGCTAGGAAATTTTTTTTAGAATATTATTTTCTGTTGCATAAATATATTCACGCAAAACCAATGTTAGAAACCTACTAATGTAGACTATATTTAGATATAATGGTAAACACAAGTGCTGATTTTTCTCGTTATTTTAATTTTAGATAGATGGTCATCTAAAGATTATTTATGCTTGCCAATCAAACATTTTTAGACATCAAACAAATATTTGAATAAACTCTGTACAGTACAATATTTGAATAAACTCTGTATCAATTCATTTGCTAGGATTAACATCAACCTTTGTGTCCATTGGTGCACCTTTTAATATTTAGTTGAAAAAGTGTACACAAAAAAATACTGAAAACTGTAAAATAAATTTTCCAAGTTTTTATAGCTTCTGATGTACGAATAAATTTGAAGAATTTAAGTAAAACTATTTTATACAGTGTCAGATTCACACCGTTCTCAGTTTTCAAGTATTTTAATGTCAGTTTTAACTGCATATGGATAAGCAAATTACCAACAAATTAGTAATTTTATTTTTTTTTTACATAAAGTCCATAATGCAAAGAAGCTATTTGCCTAATATATATATATATATATATATATATATATATATATATATATATATATATATATATATATATATATATATATATATATATATATATATATATATATATATATATATTGAAATTTCGTCTTTATTTTTTTATTAATGTGCAGTTATGTTGTTCATTATTGACTTTTTTGTACCGGTAAAAAAAACATAAATCAAATTAAATAAGTCATAAATAATAACTATCTTGTTATCATTTACTTTATTTACTTTTTTTTCAAAAGATATTTAGATGCTCCGAGAATTCCTTTAACACAGATAACCACTTCCACTTCCTGGTTAAATGCTACTCCACACCGCGTAACAGCATTTAACCAGGAAGTTAGCACCTTCTTTCTTACCAACAATGCGTATATGGTCAGAACCAGCTTTGAACTCCGGACCTTCAGTTCAGAAGCCAGAATTCGAATCACTGCACCACGGCTGCCAGTTATATATATATATATATATATATATATATATATATATATATATATATATATATATATATATATATATATATAAATTAGTAAAAACACTTATTTAATTTTTTCTTTCTTCTACACAGTGTTTCATCAGGAAGAACTCTTGCATAAGGTGTACCAAAAACAACATTTTTGAAAAACATATGCTGCTACCCCTTTAATGTGTTTTATATGATAAAAAACACTGGTTTAAAAAAATTTTTGAATTAAAAATATTTTTGGCGTCCCCCAAAGAACTTTGAAAGTTCTTTAAAAGTGTGTTGGGTCTCAAATGAAGCAAAATCATATAAAAATTGAAAACTGTATTATATAGGAACAAATATGTTAGACTTAACAGCATTAAAAATGAAGTTTACTTACTAAAAAAGAAAAAAGTGCATCTTAATAATTTTTTTTTACAATATTTTTTTAATGGAGTTTTTTATAATATAATTATCATTTTTGAAATTTTTATATGATTACGTTTCATTTGAGATAAAACCTTTAGTGTCTGCTTGAAAAAATACATGCAAGTGTTTTGTTATATTTTTCAAAATAAGCAGGTTTTGCATTATGTCCGGGGAAAGAATTTATTCATGTTTCAAATATGGTAACATCAGACAATTTGTAAACTCCAAGTTTAAATAATGGTCATATTTGTGCCTTTCGAGAATGTTTAGCAAAAATACCAAAAAGTTCGCCGAACCTACACCAAATGTGAAAACGATGGCGTTATAAAACTATATTTTTAATCTATTCTGATAAATTTAAATTTATTGATTAGTGTTCTAAAGTTATGACCATATAACTTTCAAACACTAAAGAAATTAAATAAAACTTAAAACTTGTAGATGAATTTAACTTTAGTGAAAGATAGTAAAAAAAAAATTTATCCACTCATTGCCCTCATATTCAAGGTAGGTGCAGAGAACATTTTGGGTTCCCAGACTTCAATCACAACAAATTTTTATTTTTACATAAGTATGAACATACCTCAATTTGGAGTTTTTACAATGTCTAGAAGTGAAAATTAATTCAAATTTTAAAAAAAAATTATCAATTAAAACTTTAAATGCGAGTTAACTAATTAAATAAAATGATAGTTTCTAATCGCAAGTATATTGGTATGTATGCGTATTGCAAACATGTCGGTATGTATGCGCATCGCAAATATATCGGTATGTATGCGTGCCGTAAGTATATGGGTATGTAAGCGTATCACAAGTATATCGGTTTGTATGCTTATTTCAGGTCTCTCGGTATGTATGCGTATGTCTTTGGGTAGAAAATAAATGTGTTAAGGTAGTACATACCCATAAAAAAAAAAATTCGGAATAAGATAATATACAACAATTTTCTAACTTGTTTTTATTCAAAATATAGCGTTTTTAAAAGAGTTTTATTTAAAGTTGTTAATCAAGCCTTTTTGCCTCGATTATTACTGGAAAAAAATGTTATTTTGATGGCATTTTGTAAACAAAATATCAAAAAAACTAAAACAGTTAAAGACTTGAAACTTTCACCAGTTCTTCATTTAATTGTAACGCAGGAGTTGAACCAAAACCAAGTTAAATTTTTAATTGTTGTATGTACTTTAAGAGAGATTCCTCGTTATTTCGACACGAGGTAAGATAGATACCGATAAACACTAGATTTTGACAATTTATTTGCATTTAATCTGGTAGTTTTTTGCACAAATCTGATTGTTTTTTGCATTTAATCTGGCGGTTTTTTGTATTTAATCTGGTGGTTTTTCTTTATCATGATAAATAGTTTTGCTTTTATTACTTCATTAAATTTAACTTTCTCTTATACAATTTAAGCCCGTTTTCTCTTTAATTTTTTAAAACTCTAAAAAGAATAACGCACGATGACAATACTCAGAAATTAATGTTGAAGTAAGAAATTTGATCATTGATCTTGTAACTAACGAAGGGAAAAGTGTAAAAGAAGTAATGGAACTCGTGCATAAAAGTGAGACTTCAATACAACGCCTGGTCCATCAATATATATCAACAGGTAATATCATTCCTGGTATTAGAGGTGGTTTTTGACAGTCAGGTTATACTGAGGAAATAAGAAATAAGCTACATGAGTTATTAGGAGACAACAAAAACTATAATCTACAGGAAATAAAGGTAGAATTAAGAGTTGATGTCAATGTCTCTACATTATGGCGGTTTATAAAAATTGAATTATACATACAAAATATTATTATTAATAACATTAGTGAAACCCGCAATGCTGCAAAGGTAGGAGAAGAAAGGAAAATATTTGTATCATGGTATTTAAACTTGACATTGCAACAACGTTTCAGAAATATCATTTATATCGATGAATGTGGGTTTAATCTTCATTTGATAAGAAACCACGGATACAGTCTCCGAGGAACGATACCAAATCAACGTGTAGTGTCATAAAGAGGCCGTTACATAACTATGATATTAGCATTAAATTGATTAAACATCTACAGTAAACATCTACTTGATTAAACATCTACAGTAAACATCTACTTGATTAAACAGTCTACAGTAAAGCAATAATTGGCGTTGGGGTGACAGCAAATATCTTTAAAGGATTCTTAAATACACTTCAAAACATTTTTGGAGAGGAAGAAGAGTTAACCTTGGTGATGGATAACGTTAAGTTTCATCATATATTATCAGATTTTTATGATAGTTATCCCTATAAATTTCACTTTTTACCCCAATATTCACCTTTTCTAAATCCTTGTGAAGAGACATTCTCGAAAGTTAAGAATACAACAAGAAGAAAAATAGCTCTGATTGGAATAACGGTTTGTTAGAACGAATGAGGAACGGTTGAGAGCACGTTACTGAATATGATTTTTCAAACTTCGTGAGACACTACGAATCTTTTCTTACGCAATGTGTTAATGGAGATGACATTGATAGAGAATAAAGTCGTAATTTTTAAAAATTTGTTCTTTCGAACTTGTATCTTTTAATTATATCATTTCATTTTAGGAATGTACCGGGATTCCGTTCCGGCCGGAATTACAATATTTCAATCCGGAATGCCTAAATTTATTCTTTACTTTATTTATTTAAGGCATTTTACACACAGACTGTGTAAATTAAATCATAAAATCATTGACCTACAGGGCAATGAAGAATTATGGGTAAACCTAGGTATACATATACAATACAACATTTTTAACAAATACAATGTAATTTTAGGTTAAGCTACAGTTTAGCGCTCTAAATTGTAAAAAGAAGTTTAAGTGCGCGTAGTAAGTTTATTGTAAATAAATAAAATGTTATAGAAAAATATTTGAAACCAATTAAAGTTAAAAGCTAATTGTTATTTTTTCTTCTTCATGCTTACTTTTAAAAGCATTAATTTTAAAAACATTTTAAAACACTAATTTTATAGAAAAAAAAAAGGTAAAGTATCAAAAAATGTGGTCTTATGCAGACCAAATCGATAAGAACAGCTTGAAGTGCAAGCAATGTGAGGCGTTTTTGACAGCGAAAGGTGGCAACACAAGCACTATCCGACACCATCTTACTAGAACACATCATATAGATATTGATGGCATAGGCAGTTTGAGCACACCTAACATTTTGTCTTTCTTTACAGCTTTGCGGCCTAAAATGATGAAAGAAAGAGAAGTAGTTTTGGATCAGAAAATAGCAGACTTCATTGCTCGTGATGCACACCCAATAAGTTTAGTTGAAGGTGATGGATTTCTTAACTTGTTGAAATATACAGATCCAGGCTATGTTGTTAAAACTCGTTCGACTACAACAAAGCTGATAAAAAAAAAAGATATAACGATACGGTCAAGTCACTGAAACTGAAATTAGGGGAGGCACAGTTTGTCACTTTTACAATGGACATGTGGACAAGTAATCAAAATATTGCATATATGTGTGTATCTGCGCATTAAGTTAACACGGAATGGGAGCTGGAATTTGCAATCTTGCAGACACGAGAATGTCCTGAACGGCACACTGGAAAAAACATCAGTATTTGTTTGCAGGATGCTGCTGATGAGTGACAAATTCCTGTTCAGAAAATCGCTGCTACAGTCCATGATAACGACTCAAATATAAACCGAGCAATGGACTTTCTTGATGAATGGCCGGATCAGCGTTGTTTTGCTCACATGCTACAGTTAGCCATTGGAGCTGGTCTGAAACTTCCAGCAATTGCAAGTATGATTCGGGCTGCAAGGCAATTGGCTGCACACTTCAAGCGAAGTAATTTAACAATGCAGGAATTGCGGAACAAACAAGCAGCACTGAGATCTAAGGATGATGAAAAAACATTCGAAGTCATCATAGACTGCTCTACTCGATGGAATTCCACGTTGGACATGTTAGAACGATTAGTGAAGCTACGTTGGGTGATTGGAGTTGTGCTGTCTGACCGTAATTTTACAACAAAAAGAAATGCTTCAACTCTACAAATGACAGATAAAAACGGGTTGCTTGCGCAAGCCATTATACCCATTCTGAAACCATTAAAGCAGGTAACAGCTATGTCATCTGGTCAGAAATATCCTTCGTTGTCATTAGTTTATCCACTACTGTTTATTGTTCTAAAAAATGTTCGAGCAATAAAACCAGACTGCACTGCTGCCAATAATTGCAGAAATGTTATTGCTACTGAAATAACAAAGCGATATTATCCAGAAGGATTCAGTGTACTACCTGGACCAAGAGCATCTGTATTAGATCCACGTTATAAGCTTTTTTGAAGTCTTTATTCGAAATGAAACATACTCCACCTTTAGAGCTGAAATGGAAGCTATTGTTATGCCAGTATTAGAAGAAAATTTAGAAGTAGTAGCGGAAGAACCGATGCTAAAGCGAGCATGGGATCATTTAGAACCGGACTTACCGAAGGAGAATGTTTTTAATAAACTAGCATTGCTGTGCACAGCCAACGAAGAGTTTGGACAAATGGATGAATTGGCGTCTTACCTTTCGGAAACGCCATTGACTGTCAGCGGAAATATCTTCGAGTTTTGGCAAAATAACACCAAACGTTACCCAAAGCTTTCTATTTTGGCTCGCAAGTACATGTGCATACCTGCAACTTCGGTGCCAGCAGAATGCGCTTTTTCAACTGCTGGACATGTAGTCAATCAACGGCGTGCATCATTGGCACCTGAAACAATAGACATAACTTTTATAAAAAAACCATTGTTTTTTAACGGGTACCCGGGTACTCGCCCGATCGTTCAACGGGTACCCGGGCAAGCATTTTTGCAATTTTTGACAGCCTTAGTAATAATATTGTAGCGTGGAGGGGATGCCAATGTTGGTGAGGCGCACCGGGAAATTGTCCGGTGTCCCGGTGGCCAGTCCGCGCCTGCCCATACAGTATGCCAAGATTATAACTAACATATAACTGATTTAATTTTTTTATTAAAAATGTAAGTTGGTGTTTATACAAGTAATGGTCTTTTAATTATCATGTACTAAAAATAAACTAGAATAAAGCAAACTATTCCAAAATTTATGATTAGAAAAACTAGAAATACTAAAATGCTATGCTAAAAAAAAGCAAAAAAATACTAAAAAAAACCCCAAATAAACGCCAACAAAAAAACACGTTTTTTTGACTCAAAAAAACGTGTTTTTTTGTTGGGAAAAAAAAAACGCCAAAGGAAAAAAACACGTTATTTTGCAACTCTTCAAAAGGTACACTATTACGTCCCTTAATTATTATTATTATTTTATTAAACACCCTCTGTAAATGTGTTTACAAGGTAAAAATGCATAAAAATAGTTTAAGATATATAAAGAGAGAATAAAGTATATCACTTGGGAATGTTTTCTTCAAGAGTATTTTTAAAAATTGTTCGCTGTTGCTTTGCATTCCAACATTGAATTGCTTGTACTAAAATTTGATAAGTATCTTCAGGAATTATGTTTTCTGAAATATTAATTTTCACTTTCTTTTTATCCTGAATTAATTTTTTCATATTTATCATATGGATCTTACATAATTCCTTTATATCATCTAAAAATGAATATTTTAATGAACAATAGTTAAGCTGAGAATTGATGATTTCAAAAGTTACTTTATTATTTAATAGACGGATAAATAGGTTTCTTTTATTTTGTTGTATGTAAGTCGATATCTCCCGAACTTTAAATAGAGAGTTTATATAGTTTTTGCTATACTTAGAGACATTAAAAAATGACTTAACTGCATTTCTTCCAAGTTTATTAAGCCTTTGCATTGTTGACTCTCTATTTTCACAGAGTTCCAGACCATGCGTTAGGGTCGGAACTGCTAAAGATGTATATAACTGAATAATTGAAGATGGATGTACAAACCGGATACCAGATTGAATCAGAGTTTGCACTATATTTTGGAAATTTGATACCCTATTGTTAATATTTGTTCTATAGAGTGAGGTAAAAATAGATTTTTGTGTATCCCAAATAAAGCCTAGATGATTAAGTTTTTCATTTGGCATTATTTGATGGTCGTCTAGGGTTATCTTGCAATTAGTTAATTGTCTTTTTCCCGAAAGCAACAATTCCGTTTTGACAGCATTGAGCTTTATGCCGTTTAAGTTATTGTAAATATTACACGTTGTAATTAGCCTTTCAAGACCAGATAGAGTAGAGCTAAAAAGAATGATGTCGTCAGCATAAGCAACAACGCCTGTGAAGTTTCCATGTATAGAAGTACCCACAACGTTATCATTTTTTATAGTTTCGAGTAACTTTTCGGTGTATATGTTATATAGGTAGGGAGACAGAATGGATCCTTGTCTCACTCCTTGCTTAAGAGCAAATGAAACTGATTTGGAACCTAGGTAAGAGACAGTTGCACTACTTTTGTGGTATAAAGAAGATATAGTGTTAACTATTTGGAGAGGTAAGTTTTTATCAAAGTAAAGTTTATCAAAGAGAATGTCCCAGTTGCAGCTGTCAAAAGCTTTTTCAGCATCTAAAGAACATAAATAAATAGGCGAATTATTGTTGTTGTAATGCTTAATTGTTTCGCTTATAGCAAATTCAGCAAGCAAGGTCGAACTCTTAGTATTGAAACCAAATTGAAGGGGATGTGTTTCTTTTATCTCAGGACTGATGAGTAAAATTAGGTATTCTAAAAGTTTCGTAAATATTGGAATAATACTGATACCTCGGTAGTTATTTGGGTCGGTAAGTGATTTTTTATACGATTTGACTAGCGGTATAATAGTTGAAGTTGACATAGACGTAGGGGTCCATCCATGAATAATTGAAAAGTGAAAAAATTTTCTTATCCATTGCGTTAGTGCATCACACTGGTCATATTTTAAATGTTCTGCAGATATATTGAAATGATCTTGGCATTTATTTAATTTTAGGCAAGAAATAGCGTTTTTTATATTTTCATCAGTAATAGCTATTTCATCAGGATTTTCACAAGGTGGAACTTGAATATAAATAGAACTATGATTTAACCTTTCAGTGTTTAATCGTTTTTCAAATATAGTAGCAAATTCTGCGGTAATCGATTCTTTATCCTTTTTATTGTTTATAGCAAAAAGTTTTGGATTTGAATTCTTTTTTATACACTTAAAAACATTCCAAAAAATTTTTTCAATTTTTATGTATTGTTGATATAGTTTATTGTTTTGGACTGCTTTGACAGCTTTGCGGAAATTCTTTCGAGCAAAGAGGCATCGATTAAAGATAGAAGAGGTGGAGTCTTTTACGAATCCCGTTTCCCTCCATTTTTGAAAATAATTTGAAAGAATTTTTTTACTTCGAGTTAACTCGGGAGTCCACCAGGATTTTGAGTAATCATATCGTTTTTTTGACTTTAAGTGTTCTCTAAGAGCCAATGCTCCACTGTTAGCAATAGTAGTATAGATTTGGTCAAGTTCATTTTCGAAATTACCAATAAGGTTAAGATTATTAAAACTTGTATTTAAGTGATCCTTATATAAGTTTATAAAGTCTAGATTATTCCAGAGATATCTTGGAATGCTAAAATCCTCTGTTATTTTATTTATATTTTCTTGATAATATTGACCTTTAAGTCCAATTGAAATCGATAGCGGTAAGTGATCACTTACATTTTGAAAAGAAGGAGGAATAACGATACATTTATATATTAGAAGAGATGTATGCTTTGAAATAGCTATGTGATCAATATACGATGAGTTTGGTAATGTAAGATGACGATAAGTAATTGCAGGACCAGACCCTTTAGTTACATCGACTAATTCTAATTCGTTTGATTCAATAAATTCAGATAAAATCAAAGAATAATTATTTCTCTTAGAGCTAGTTCTTTCTAATAGATCGTATATTAAGACATTTTATCACGTGGTTTATTTATAACATTCGGCTGCAAAATATTTAACGTGTTTATACAAAATGGTTGTTTTTTTTTATTCCAATTCATCTGTGCAAATATAGCTTTTTTCTGATTTATCAATTACTCTTTATAAAATGGAGGTGGATATGGAGGTGGATGATATCCGAAAAGATGATGTTTTAAATAAAGAAGAAGCATCAGTACAATACGCAGTCGAAAGTATCTTCTCTTAAAAATACTTCTTCAAATTTTGCATTTTATGTTTACCTTGCAACAACAATATATTTACCAGAAATTTAGATAAAATGCATAGGTTTCGTTTGTGTAAATAAAAATTGTAAAAAAATCTATAAACATGATGGTTTGCTCTATTATAGCAAAGCTAAATCGTGGAGAGCGATAATAATTATTAGGCTATAATTACTTCTCATTTTAACCAGCATAGTTATTCAAGACTATATTATTATACTTTAGTCTATACTGCTAAATATTACGCTAGTATTGTATTATTGGTTGTTTATAATAATTCAAAAGTGTATACTTTTGGTGAATATTTTATTTCTCTATCTAAAAATAAATTTTATTTAAAAATTTTTTTTTTATAAAAACAAAATTTAAGGATAGCACCATTTTTATTTATTTTTTTAATTTGCTGCTAATCTTTATAGTTTTAAGCCTTGTGATCTTTAAAGTTTACAAGTTTAATTGAGGTGGTTTTACCTAATTAAATTTTTTAAATAATATTCAATTACTTAATTGGTACCTCTATGGTTTTCTGTGTATCTAGAATCAATGTACAGAGAAGTAAATATTATATTTACTCACTGTACATTGAAATATTTTAAACTTCAACATCAAATTAGAGGCTCTCAAATTTTCAAGTCAATGTTTCTATACGATTCTTAATCAGCATAAAATTCTCTATTGAAATCAGTCATTAAATGATAGGGGTAGGAAACTGAAACAGTGCCTTGATAACTTTATAATTATATAAAGGTATCAACACACACACACACACACACACTCCTAGTCGGCGCTTACAGGGACGTTTTTTTGTTCCCGTTTTTTCCTTTTTCTATACTAATTTTATAAATATAATTATTTTTTAATTTTTATCATATTTTTATTTTTTTTATGCATATTTAAATTTATTTTTATTTTAAAAATATGTTTTTTATATTTATTTTTGTTATTTTTATGTATTTATTATATATTACATTTCATTTTTATTTTCATCTATTTAAAAAAACGAATAATTACAGTAATATAACCATATTTAAACCTTGCTGTAACCCTAAACCTGACCTTGATGTTGACCCAAATCTAACCCTCGGTCGATGTAGCAGCATTCCGCTGCGAGTCAGGCTATTTGATAGTTGATGTATATACTTTTCGCTCTATATAAAAGTTTACATTCAGAGGTGTACACTTGTGGTCACTTGAAGGTACAAGGCAATCGAATTTTGTCTAGAAGCAGTTTAAACGTTTTTAGAGATAACGCTGATACAATGTGAATAATTGCTTTTTTGCACGCTGCATTTGCTTTGTTTCCTGAAATGTGAAATTTGTTTCGTGAAATATTTGTAAATTATTTCATTATATTTGTCAATACTTTGTTGTAAAAAAATATTTGAATAAAAAAGCTAATGACATATATATCGGCATGTGTTTTATCTGAATTAGCTAAGGAAAATGACTAGAATATGCAAGAACTCACATATTCTAGAAATTTTTTTATAAAAAAACAATGGGCAACTCAAAATGTGGGAAGGCCACCAATATTAATAACTGGTCACTTTCAGTTGTCTTTCCGGCATAACTTGAATAAACTTTTTTTAAAATGATAGTTTGCTTACCCAAACCAAACCCTCAGTTGATGTAGCGGCACTTTCTTGTAGCAGCAGGCTATAAGATTGTCGATGTAGCAACACTTTGCACATGTTTTACAGTAAAAAAAAGCAATACTCCTCACATGTCTTACCTATTTGTCAATCAATGTAGCAACACTCCTCCCATGTTTAAAAATATTATTAAACAATAAAAAACAAAAATCAAAAACACTATTAATTTAAAAAATTTTCTAGTCATTGTAGTTTTTTTAAAAACAATAAAAGTTTATGTAGTTTGGATTATTTTAATTGTTTTCCAACTACAAACTTTGTAAGCAAATTATATAATATGTTATATATATTATAATAATATAAGAGTAATATAGAAATAATTTTTTTTTGTATGAATTTAAAATAAGAAGTTTAAGCTTAAACTAAAGACTACTTGCTACTTTTTTTCTTTTTCTTTTTTCAAATTTTTTTCTTTCAAATTTTTTGCTTAACTAGTTTCTTCTTAGTTCTACCGTTTATTAAAGATGCCCAGCAAAGTCATGGAATGCGACATGGAGACTATCAAAGATACAGGTGCAATTATCTTGATAAAATTTTTAATAAATGGTATTAAGATTTAATTATAAAACATTGTTTTTGAAATTTTTTATTTAGTTGTAATAAAATAGGATTGACCTTTCAACCATATTTTTTATATTTCAAACATATCAATACTTTATACCTTATATTACAAACATGATGACCTTTCAACCTCATCATATTTTTAAATCTTGAATTTATTTTATACTAGACAATACTGTTCAAGAAAGTTAAAAAGAATTAGAAGTTCGTTAGATTTCAAATCTGGTACAAGACATGGGTACAAAGGAAAACAAATAACAGAGGATGTGATCACAGACTCAAGGTTAATGGTGTTTAAAGTGTCATAGTATTAAAGTTATTTTTAGTATTTATATTTCAGTTAAATTAATTATATAATTGATTAAATTTATTTTAATTTCTAAAAGATTCTTTAGTTTTGATTTATTATTAATTTAAATTATTTATTTTTCCAAATTACAAATTTCACAAATTTTTTGTTTTTTCAAGTATCCGCTAAAACTTTTTATTGTAGATACTTTCATATTCTTCTTGTTGAAGCAGAGAGGTGCTGGAGCTATGCAATGGAATTAAAACTGTGTGCTAATACAGAGCCGCGAAAGCGATTTCACATGATGCGAAAGCTGACAAAAGCTGCTAAATATGCAGAGGAATTGCATAAAATTTGTGAAATGGAAAAAGTTGAGCCTAGAACAAAATTAGAAGCACAGGTAAGTTTCAAACTTATGAGTGTTAAACTATAAATATATATATATATATATATATATATATATATATATATATATATATATATATATATATATATATATATATATATATATACACACACACACACACATATATCAACCTTCAGAATTAGGGTTGGCATTGGATCGTATATGGCAAAAAATTGCTGACCTCGTTTCAATGTTTTGTGGTTAGACCTTGGTATCAAATTTTTTTTGCAGACCTGATGGTGACCTATAAAATATTGAGGTTGGCAGACATTATATTTCCTAATTCCATTATATATATATATATATATATATATATATATATATATATATATATATATATATATATATATATATATATAGGCTTGGCCAGGGAGGCATGCGATTTCAAGTCTTTATATGACCACACAAGTAATGTTTTGTTTTGATGATTTAACCATGGTTTTTAACAAAAGCGCTGAAAAATTGGTTTTTAATTACGTTTAAAATAAATAACTTTAACACTTTTTCTTTTGTGCGAAGAATTGTTAAGAATCTTTTTTTAAACTTTTAAATGTGCGCGTTTATTAAACAATCGTCAGTTGTAAGTTGTTACTTTATTTAAAAAGGGTTTCGCATAATATTATATTATAAAAACATTAGTAAAGATAAATGATTTAAAGTCATGTTTTAATTTTATTTTTGTTATTTTAGTTTTAGTTAAGTTATTTTTATTTTGTTTTTCATTATTTTTTTTAGGAAGATTTATTTGCGTCTTTTATGATAATTTTCTTTTAAGTTTCTTTATAGTTAAGTTAAGATAATTTTTTTAGCACGTTTTTTAAAATGTATACAAATTTTCAAAACATTAACAGCAGTGGTCAAGTTAAGTAAAATTAAATAGTCTTTTCATGGTCATAGTATGATGTGAAATTGCTAGCCTTCCTGGACAAGCCTGATATGAAAAGGTTTCAAGTACCATGGAGTCTCATCTATCAGTTATATTAGAAGAATATATACATATATATTTTTTGAATTTTAGTAACTTTTAGGGGTTGCTCAATGGTCTTATTTTAGTTTTTTTTTTTTACCCTTTTTTAAAGCCCATTTTCAGCACAATTGAGCTAAATGTCAAAATAGCGCAATTTTTTCTCTTTCCAGAGTTACTTCTCAGTTAAAAGAAAAAAATAAAAATGCATGGTAATTTTATTAATTAAAATATTTTTTTAGAAATCTGTCTAGAAATTTAAAAATACAGTTCAAATACTTTTTCAAGTTTTTGTGTTTGCCATAATTTTTCAAAAACACCAGATCTAACAAAATGTTTTTATATCCTTAATAATTATTTCTTTAAACAATTTTATACTTAACACAATCCTTTGTTTGGTTATCACAATTTATTTATTTTAATTTTTATGTATTTAATGTAGTATTTTTAACAAAATTATAAACAATTTATAGATACTTTGCACAAAATTGAATTAATAAGAAACAAAAAATATGTTTGTGAAAACATATTTTTATAAGAACCTCTTTTTATAAGAATCCTTTTTATAAGAGAAAACGTTTTTAATTTTTTTTCACATATAATGGAGAAATCAATGGAGAGACATATTTTACGTAATGAATTATAGCAGACAATTAAATCTTTAATAAAAATTGCAAACCTATTTAACATTCATTTGAAACTGAATTTTACATTATATGTTTTACTATTTTACATTCCTTCAAAACTAAATTTAAAATTTTGAATCCTTTAATTTGAAGTCTTTTAAAATTAAATTTTTTTTTTATAAAACAATTTGTTTCTTTAACAAAATTCTCAGTTGCTGTTTAATGGTTTATTTTACAACCTAATATTTTCTGAATAAACGTCAGATAAATGATATTAAAAGATAGTTTCCAAGATATTCCAATGCTTTCAACGTTTACATTTGCGGATAAAAATCAATAGTCACTTTTTCAGGCAACTTTATTGCATCAAAGGAATATTTTTAGTTGTCTTTCACTAAATTTGACCCTCTGGTACCATCAGGCAACCACGAGTGTACACCTCTGTATATATATGTATGTGTGTGTGTATATATATGCAGGACTCGAAATAACAAACTTTTTTGTTCCAGATAATTTGTCCAATAAATACTCAAGCTTGACGGACATGTCCAATAAAAATTAAACAAGTGCCATTCCTGACCACACATAAAATATTTTATTTTTACAACTTGACCACGCAATTTATTTTGACAACTCTTGGCGTTTCAAAATCCGCTGAAAATTTGTCTAAAATCTAAAAAAAAGAAAATCTTAAAGAAAAAAAAAAAACTTTAGCACAAAAATCTAAAATTTAAAAAGATATATATTTATATTACGTTTTTTAAATACATAAATTATTATGTAAGTATGTTAAATATCTAAGTTATGTAATTATTAAATACATAATTAATTATACAATAAAAATGTATAATAAAAATACAAATTTATTAAATATATAAATTTTTAAGCTTACTTATTACTTTTTTTAATAAAGTAACAAACTATTATGTTTACAATAAACTCATTTTATTTAAATTATCAAAGAATATTTTATGTATTTACATTTTTATAAATATGTATTTTTTTATAAATTTTTTCAAACTTTTTCTAGGATTAATTTTAGAAACACTTTTAATAGCGAAGTTTTTTAGCGTGAAAACAAACGTTACATAACAATTCAAATTTACTAGTGTAATAAAAAGTACTGGTTTCTTTAAGCATTAAAATAAATAATATGTTAAATTTTTTATAAAATAAATTTAAAAGAGGTTTTAAAAGCTAAAATATTTATTTGAAATTAAAAAACCATCCATAAAACCATCGGACAAAAAATAAAATAAATACTAAATTATTTATTTAAATTAATAACTAGTTACAACTTTTATAATGATAAAAACCCGGCTAAAAAAAATGCTTTGACATCTTTTATAAAAATGAAGTAACTCAAAAAGATGACGTATTTTATTAACATAGCCGTGTGTTCAACTTCAATTTTTGTTTTATATAAAAAATAAAAAGTTCAAAAAATAAAGTTTATATACAATACTGAATTTATTAATAATTTTGAAACAACAGAAATGGTTAGAAAATAAATGCACATTAAATATGGGTTGGACAAAATGACCGATAGATGTTGTTTTTTACCGGACAATGTCCAATGTCTGGTACTTATTTCGAGCCCTGTATGTATATATATTATTTATTAAAAATATTAAATCAAATAATCATCTATCTAGCACAAGCTGAATATCTGCACAATTTATCTACAAATAATTTAGCAGCTCCTCTTATAGTTTATTTTGACACTGTAGATGTTTGTAATAAAGTTATTTCCTCAGAAAGAATTTTAGCTAATTCCAAGTAAAAAGAGATACTTTATCCTACAACACTCCATGTGAAAAAGAAAACTTTTAATAAGCTGAACTTAGAAAAGTAACCTAATGATGAAATTAAATCCAATTTTAAACTTACCAGCCTTTTCAATGTTGTTCGCTCATTGTATTGGTATCCTCTAAAAAACTATTATCGATGGAGTTAAAAACATTCTTTTATAGGCAAACAAAGGCAGCAGATTTCAAAATGATTTACCTAACATAATTAACAGCAACTAACAGTCAGTAAAGCAGTCTCTCTTTTTTTAACTAACAGTCAATAAAACAGTCTCAGTTTTTTTTGGAACACAAATTCCAGGAATAAATAATGATTTTGTGACTTTCTAAGCCTTTTTTTGGACATCCCTGGTGTAAAATATTTTTAAACTTTTTTAAATATAAATTTTTTATATTATTATATTATAAAAATTATATTTATTTTTAAATTTAAACATTTTATTCATAATTAAAATATCCTATATATGATTTATATAAAAAATATATAAAATTTATTATGTACAAAAACCGAATGTTTTGAATAAAAGTTATTTTTTAAACAATTTTTTTCTGTTGAAAATTTTATTGAAAATCAAAAAAGTTAATTTGAAATTTTAAAATTTTTCTTATTTTAAGGTATTAGTCTCATTCATCTTATTTTAAGG
>NC_088927.1:58285000-58330000 GCF_038396675.1 Hydra vulgaris | reverse complement strand
TATGCAAAAAATGCGCTATGTAATAAATCTTTTTAGTCTATACAAAAGAAACATACTAAATTGTTAAATAAATGTTGTAGTTATCTCTTGCTTATGAAATATTATAGTAAACATTTCTCATGCAAATAAAGCATTTAAATGAAAATTAGCGGCAAATCAATGTTGTCACTAAAGACATGTTGTAAAACATAAAATACTAGGGTGAGGTATATTATATATGAATCTTTTAAATTTGTGTGCAAAAAAAAAAAAAAAACAAGAAAATGGTCCTCTATATTTAGACAGAATTTTTAGACAAGTATGCCCAGAAAATTTCTAGATACGTCACTGGATAAGTTTATTAGTCATTTGCAATTCATTTCATATACCCTAAACTTAAAAAGTTGTTAAAATATAGGTAAATCTGAATTAATTGAAAACATTGCCTATACAGCTGTGACTTTTAGAACTAATCTTTTTTGTGGAATTTAAAAATGTTTTTCTATATTTACCTTTATTTAAATGATTATTTTAAAAAAGTTTTCACTTTTTTAGTTCATTTTTACACCACCTTAAAAAATATGTGAAAATAGTTAGTTTTTTTTATATTTTTAAACACATTTTTTATGAAAAAAATTACATCCAACACAGTAAAGAGATACATTTTTTTCTTAAAGTAAGATGTTAAATTAAGCCTTTTTCTTTGAAAGTAAATAAACAGGATGAGAGTTTTAAGTATGCGTTCTAAGGGTATAAAAAGTGGGCGTGGTAATTTTTTTTTGCTTAAAGAGCAAAATATAAATGAATTAAAGTAAAGTTTAGAGTAAGGTAGGTTTTTTTAAAAGAATTTTAAAGGGTATTTTTTGTTAGCACGTTATTAAAATTATGGTTGATTAAATATCAACAAGTAGACAAAGAACAAAATAAACAAAATCTGTATACATTATGTTCTTGAAAATGCAGATGGAAAGATAACAAGATTGTTTAGGAATTTCATCAGCTATTACAAGACTGCTAAAAGATCTGTTAAAACAAAAACAAAAATCTAAAAGAGAATCCTCAGAAGAATAAAAATGAATTTAGTTTATCTTCTTATATTTTAAGTTTAAATAAAAATTAGTATATAAATATTTTTTGTTTAAACTCAAAATGCAATGACTTTATAAGTGAACTAAATAATGACTCTCAAGAAAAAGAACATAATAAGGAAGTATAATACTCCCTAAAGATATTCAAAAGTGGTGTACATTAACTGCTGTAGGAGAAAGATTTTTTGTCAACCAGAACACTGCTTTAATTTCTCCTTTAATTTTAAGCTAGTAGATTAAAAAAAGATTATAAAAAATTAGCTGAACTTTTCTTTGATCGATTTCAACAAAAGTGAACTTTACCTTTGTTTACTTCCACCTTAAAATTTACCTTTAAATCTATTTACTTTTTATGAGATTCATGATATTTTGACATTTTTTGACATAGTGTTGAGAAAAAAAAAAAATTATTTTTTGTATTAGTTATTGTGGCACACATGAGATTAAAATAGGGTAAAAAAAAGAAAAGATACTTCAAGGTTGTGTTTACCTTTTCTTATATATAAAACATATATATAATCTTATACATAAAACAAGAATATGTTATAAGCTTTATATTATGTATATATGTTATAAGCTATATATTATAAGCTTCCACTCAGTTCTAGAAAAGTTTGAACCCCCCTTGATAAATTGGTCTTTAATGCTTCTTTAAACTTCTCACACACCAAACAAATATTATTTTGAATGTTTTGCCAAATTAAATGTTTAAAGCTAATAAATTTGGATTAATTTGTAAATTAATATGCAAATAATATAACAAATAACAAGTAAAACAAAAAATAAGTTTACAACATTAATAGTTTTTCTTTTTTTGTTTAAATCTAGATAAAGATTTATCAAGATATATAAAAAAAAAAATTATGCTTGAAATTATATAAAAATTTCGAATATAGTTATTTCATATAAATATTTTATCATTTTAGATTTGTTTTAAATTTGTTTGCAAAAAAATTTATCTTTTTTATTCTAAGAAAAAGTTTATTTTTCATATTTTTTTTAATTTTAAGACCACAAAATTATTTAATGATAATAAATTTGATGATAAAAATATTGATTTAAAATGAGTTGAAATGTCATCACAAAATTATTTTGTCATTTTTTGAATCCCATAATGAGTTGCATTACATGTGTGTATGTTTATATATATATTTATAAACTCATAAAAAGGATGATAGCTAGGTAGATAGTAAAACGTATATCAGTGCAAAGATAACACTGATAAACAAATAAAATTTTATTGTGCATATCTTGATAACTAGGTGGTTTTTTAAAACAAATTAAATATGCTGATTTCAAATATGCAAACCATTTTTCACCATCACCTCAAGTTGTAAAGATATTTGGGTTCAAATCTTTAGTATTTAAGGTAAAGTCCCTAATATTGTCGAAAAAAATTTGTCGTAAAAATATTTATCTTTTCTAAAATCTCTATGAAAATACGCTTCTTTTGAGACCCAGGTTGACATACTTTTGAATAACTTTTTTTTCGACAATATTAGGGACTTTACCTTAAATACTAAAGTTTGAACCCAAATATCTTTACAACTTGACGTGATGGTGAAAATGGTTTGCATATTTGAAATCAGCATATTTAATTTGTTTTAAAAAACCACCTAGTTAACAGGATATGCACAATAAAATTTTATTTGTTTATCAGTGTAATTAGAACTATGTAATGGAGTGATGTATGTCATGTGATGTATTTTCAAGATCATATTAGACTCACCCATTATGTTTCAGAGAGTCTGATAAGAAAGACTACCAATTTTTTTATCAGACTCTCTAAAACTCTGAAACATCATGACTCATTCTGTCTTCAGGAATCATTTCAATTTTTAACATTGCCTTTAATCTTTTGAATCTTGCTACATACCTTGTTGATTTTTAAATCTTTCTACATGCCATTACTATCGTCATCATCATCATGATCATCATCATCAAGCTTTAGCCTTCCTTTTTTATGCTGTTTCTCTAATCATGGCCAATACTCAAGCAAGCTAACATCTCTATTAAGTTGTTATCATCTCTATAAGTTGACAGCCTAAAATCAGTATTAATGTTTTGCATTTTGATATTTTTTAATATTCTTATTTTGTATAACAATTTTAGACTATTTTTATACAGTTTTAAAATAAATTATTTTTACCCTTAAATACTTTGAATAGGCTGCAATCAAGCAAACACGCGAGAAGTTAGCATCATCGTTTGGTGATATCACTTGGCGAGGCAAAAGTGTTCCATTACATAATGAAAAAGCTCGTGTTTTTATTTTGCACTTACAAGAGAAAGAAAGCGAAATGGCAAGGCAAAGTACTTTTGAAGGGAAAATGGAACTATTTGACAATTTGTTAATGGAATGCAAAGATGCATTGCAAGCTATCAAAGAAGAGATTGGCAATGAAATGGTAACTATATTCCATCTATATCTTTTATTTTATTAATTTACAAGGCTCTATTGTAAGACTTTAAAGACTTTGAATCCAATGAATTCGAGCCAAATCTCATTCAACCCATAAAAATACTATTAGTAACTGAAAACCACCTGGTTAAATCTAGTTCCTTTGCAGCATTCTGTTATAAAATCAATAGTTCTTTTTTGAGTTTTCTTTAAATAAATTTTAAAAAGTTTTACCAAAAAATTTTCTTTACTTAATTTTAAACTTTTCGATTTTTATTTTGGTCTGAGTATTTTATTTTAACCTCAGATGTTATTTATTATTATTGATATTATTATTTGATATACCAAATACCTTACTCCTAAACTAAGCAAACAAATTAACCCATCTTTTACAAAAAACTTTTATAATAGAGGTTAAAGTAAAGCTTTTTTTTACACTTTTGTGAAAAATAAATCATAGTTGTTTGGAAATAGTTAATAATAGTTGTTTGGAAAATTCTAGTAGAGACAGATTTACTGTCTTAGGTTTGTTATCTTTTTAAATTAAAACTTCTGAAGAAATGCAAATTTAAAAAAAAAATGGTTTCAAGGAGATTAATAGTGTAAACTATTATATAACTTTTAAGTTTTAAATTGCGAAGACTAAAACAAAACTTGTGACATCATATGTTAATATACATTAACATATGATGTCACAAGTTTTGATAGATTTTAACAACTATTACCTGATATATTTTAACAACTATTATGTGTTAACTGTGTTAAATAGTGTAAATTATTTCTCTTGCAGGCAAATCCTATATATAACTATAAAAAATACCTTTGTATATTTTTTTTAAATAGTTTGTTCTATTATACAAATAATGTTTTAGAAAAATTTTCTTGTGTTATTTTATAAACTTTATTTTAGTCAACAAAGAAGAAGAATGAGACAAATCTAAGTCAACTTCAATTCATCAAAATGTATTTATCATATTTACGTCAAAACCTTATGATTGAAAGAAATATCTGTATGATTGATTGGATGAAGGAAAAGTTGCCTGTTTTGATTGGTACACCTAAGCAAGAAATTAAAACCAAAATTACAAAGCCAGAGGATTTAATCAGGTAAAATTCAGCATGGCTACCATTGCGTTTTATAGTTTTTGTTAACATTAAGGGTGTCCCAGATAAGTTATCTGGCTGGATATCTGGGCCGGATAGGAGTATTAGATAACAACTTAATCCGATTTTTTATATACCGGATATTTAATGTTGATGTCATTTGAAAATTGAAAGATAGTAAAAAAATATTATCCGGGACACCCCTAGTTAACATATTGCATAAATGTTTATTTTGTCAGCAATCATTAAAAAGTTATTTTTCTTTAAAGTCTTTTTTTTTCTTTATAATAAAAATATATAATAAAAAACAGAAAGTTAATAAAAATCACAGTACTGTAAGATCCAAATTAAATAAGTTAGTTCTACTAATGTAGGTGAAACTCCATTCTCAGGGCCACTATTTACCAATGATGTTTTGGACAGCTCGATAAAAAATGGTTCGCATCACTTCTCAGGGATGCATCCTTGCTATCTTTATTATCATTTTAGGTATTGATAATGACGGAAAGAAAGATAAAAAAAAACAAAGTTTAAAAAGAACAAAATACTTTGCTTAATAATTTGCTTCGTTAGAAGCTAACAATCTAAAACTACTAACTACCTACATAAATGTATATCTGCTTCCTTCATTACTTCCTTTGTATGGCTAAATTGATTTGGTAGTGGTGTAGCGGTAGAACATTCAGTTTGTAAGCAAGAATTTCTTCGTTTGATCCCCACCATGTTCATGATAATAGCCCACTCAACACAGTGGCCTTCTTAGTTGTTCTTGTTAGTTACAAGTTTTTTTTTGGAGTTAAAGAGTTAAGAGAGGGTTGTAAGTACAATTAAGTTATAAAAAAAAGCCTTTTTGACTAGTGGCCTTAGGGAGGTCAATAACATATATTAGGGAGGTCAATAACATATATATATATATATATATATATATATATATATATATATATATATATATATATATATATATATATATATATATATATATATATACACATATATATATATTAAGGTGGTACTAAAAACAACTTATTTTGAAAATGTCTGCTGACACCCCCTAAATGTGTTCTTTATAATAAAGTAATATTGGATTTGAAAATTTTTTGAATAAAAAATGTTTTTTGAGGTGCCACAAGACCCTTAGATATCAAACAGGTCCCTAATATCAAAAAAATAGTTTTTCAAAAGTATATCATGTTGGGTCTCAAAAGAAGCAAAATTGTATAAAAATTTTAAAAATAGTAATCATTTTATAAAAAAAAAAAATTAAAAAAAAGAAGTTGTAATAAAAAAATATAGTAAAAATGTGTATTTTAGTTTTTAGTTTAAAAATTTTATTTTCAAGGCAGTGAAATCTAAAATAATAATTTTTTTATAAAATGATGATTATTTTTGAAGATTTTATATAATTTTGCTTATTTTGAGAAATTATTTAGATATTATTTACATTTAGCTACTGATAGTTATAAATTAATATAAAATAAAATTAATTAAATATAAAATAAAATTAATATATTATAAAATTAATAAAATCTTCTCATTTTATAGGTTGTATGATGGAATCATCTTGAGTTTAAATGAAATTAGCCAATTGCAAGGCATTGAAGTAGATGAAAAATTGCAAGACGAAGTTGAGGCTCAAATTGTGGCATACAAGGGGTTCAGGTGATTACATTTTTATTCTTTTATTATATAAATATGTGTGTGTGTATATATATATGTATGTATATATATATATATATATATATATATATATATATATATATATATATATATATATATATATAAATATAAATATATATATGTATATATATATGTATATATATATATATATATATATATATATATATATATATATATATATATATACATATACATATATATATGTATATATATGTATATATATATCAGATAAGTTTTTGGTATCCACAAGCTCTAAAGATATAAAAAAGCTTATGGACTACTAATGGGAAAAAAACTAAGATTTTTAGGTTATAGCAGGGGTCAGCAACCTGCAGCTCTTTTATCCGATGTATGACTCTTTAACATGTCTGAATTATATATATTAATTTTATTGAAACAAAAAAAAAATCCAATTTATTATAGTAAAAATAATTTTCGAAATTTTTTTAAATTTGACAAAGTAATGATTTGAAGTTGCATAGAGTTAAAATAAAGTACGTAATTTATTATATAATATTGCTCAAACACAGAAGTATTTCTGTAAAAGTGTGTAAATAAAAATTTGCACGCAAAAATGTCAACACTCTGTTTAACAATTTTTGATTTTTGAATGTAATGCCTCAAAATTTATAGAGTCAGTGTGAAAGTAGTATTGCTAGATTAGAAATGGAAATTAATCTAACTACATTAAACCATGATCTGGCTAATTTTTTAAACAGCACTTTAATTTTACCAACCATTTCTCTTCAAAATTTTGGTTGTAAAAGATCTTGGAAATAATAATAATGAAAAGCATTAAATAAAATATCGAATTTTGTTTAGATATTAATTAAAGATAATGTTAAATAGTTACTAGATGTAGTTAATGAAAGATTTTCTGATCTATTGTATAAAAATGTCTGTTGTTTATATAGGGGGGTGTTCTTAAACATTTTGTCACTGTATCGATAAACACAGTGACAAAATGTTTAAGAACACCCCCCTAAAAAAACAGTTTAAAACAGTTTTTGTCATCAAAGGGTTTTGAATACCTGGAGTTTAATGAAAGCAATTGAATACAAAAATTTTTTTGGGGGTTATACAGCTCATCTTAACAACCTCAATAAATTTTGCAAGGACGAGACAGTAATACATTTTTGACTTTAGATAATAAAGTTTCTTTCAAAATTCAAATATTTTAAGAAATCAGTTATCAAAATTTATATCATTTCTTCTGTTTAAAAAGCATCAAAATGCAGGAAGTTCTTTTAAAACTAAGTAATTTTTTTTTGTTGCTATCGAAAAAATGAATGATTTTTTTGCCAATTGTTTTACAGAGTTCAGAAAGAAAAAAATTTGCTTTGTAAAATTTGGCACATCCATTTAAATAAGTAATCCATGTAAAAAGCAAAGAAGTAAATTTTAAACCGTTTCAAAAAGTCATTATAACACAACTTGAACTTCAGTTTAGAACAGATTTGAAATCAAATATATTATGCAAATTGAAAAACTTGGAAAAAAATGCAGAAAAGTTTGCAGTAGATCATAAATAGAAAGAACTTTTAACTTCTCAAAAAAAAGATAAGATTATATTTGAAACATGGAGTAGTCTTTCTAAGAGTAACAATCAACTTAAGCTGGCGGTATTTGAATTCTTGGCAGTTTTTGGATCAACATATTATTGTGATATATTGATCCAAAAATAGAAATAACTAAAGGTAACTTGAAGTACTAAATGAATATTGAAAGTTGTTTAAAACTTAAAGCCTCCATTTACGATTAAAAAAATATCTGAATCATTTCACTCACAAAATCTCACCAATCATTTTGTTCAATTTTATTGAATTGTTAACTTTTCATTTACTTTAAAAATAAGTAAAAATAAGTATATAAGACATTTAAATATCAAATATCATAAAATATTAGGTTTTTGACAATAACTTCAGCTTTTTACACTAGCATACTTGCAACTCTCAGTAATTAAAAAAATATATATTTATGGAAAATAGGCTCTCTACTTAAAATAGGTTGCTGATACCTGGGTTAGAAGAACAATCAACTTTTGATCTCCGTGTTCTTAGGTATAATGGAGGCAAGGACTCTGGGACTCCAGGTCTAAAAACAATAAGTTCCAAGTTATTAAATCTCATGAATTTTTATCTTATAGCAGATCATAAGTCAACCAACATGTTTAGAGCTTCTTGACACCGGAGACCCCAAAATAATAGAGATATAAAGTGGGTGTTCTTTCGGAACTCTGCATCCCTGATATATATAATGTTTGTTCTGTTGTGTGAGTTTAAATTATAAGTTTTTGTTTATTGTGACTTAACACTTAAAAAAGAAACTAGTACTTAGACCTTTTCTTTCATCAGTTTTATTTGTTTTAATTGTTGCAGTACACTGCACAAAACTACAAAAAAAAAAAATTCTGAACCTTCTATCAGAGTAAATTAAAATTAGATTAGCTTATACAAAAAAATAGTGCTTTTTTTTCATGTCACTCTTCAAGATTAAACTTTAAAAAAAAGAAAACGTGAGTATATCATTCGTCTCATTAATCTTTTTAAATTTTTCATAAGTTTTTCAATATCTTTTATAAAGTTTCAACGTTTTTCATAAAGTTCCAAAATTTTTGCTATAATTTTCTTTTCAATATTTGTTTACAGGTGTTTTTATATTGCGCAATCTTACCAACTTTTAAAAAAATGGGTAGAGAGTGTATCTTTATATGACCGTGTGATTACGTATGTGAATGAAGCTACATTAAAATTAAAAGCTTGCAATAATCCGTTTCTTAATGTAAGTTCACTATATTTTATTATATTAAAAAAAAAATACTAAAATAATTTCCGATGAAAATATAACATAGTGTTTTTAATCATTTTTGAAATACAGGTTCTGGTTACTAAAATAGAAGAACTATCCGAACTTGCGCAAGGTCATAAATATAATGCTCATGCCCTCAGTATATTGGGTAATAATTTTTTATTTAACTTTATTATTTTATTTTTAACTGCGTTTTTATTTAACATTAACATCACACAAAAAATGTTAAATTTTACTAACGTTTCCTTAGAATCTAACGAAGTTGCAGCAGATGTAGGAAAGTTGGTTTTATCTGACCAGGTATGTTATGCATAAAAATTGATCAACCTACTTAATCAATTGTCAAGCCTAACCTTTTATATCAATTTAAAGTTGACTTTTCAATTAAACTTTTTAATTTTTAGGTGCTGGCGGAACGTTTGGATGTTTATCAAGAGTACCAAAATGCTACAAAGAAAACAAATCTCATTCGTTTCCCACCTGAGCCGCAGCCAACGCCGTGCAAGCCATTGTTTTTCGACCTAGCTTTGAATTATATTGATTTGCCGAATCTCGATCATAGATTGGAGAAGAAACCTGAAGGAGTTTTCAGTGCATTGCGAAGGGGGTTCGGTTTTTGGGGGAGTTAATGAAATAAATATTAGTAAATATAAAATTTCTTTTAATTTAAATATTTGTTAAATAGTTATATCTTATACATACCGTAAAAGAATTTTAAATTCCGGCAAAATCATTACTTGCCTGTTTTCGAAATTTTTTTATTATTTATAAATAGAAAGTCAATTCAAAAATATTGAAAAACCCAAAACATTTGCATGCAACAAAAACCTTTTATTATAATAATATAAAAACGTACACCTGTTCACAGTAGATCATTCTATATCTATTTACCAGCGTGAGGCGGGCATGCGCCTCACGCTGGTAAATAGATGAAACCGGTGATAATTTGAATGTTTCAGAGGGCAATTTGCAAATCATATAGCATAATATGTATTTGTTTAGTAAATAAAAGTAGTATATCCTGTATATATGCATTTTTATTTAAATCTATTCATTTTTCTTTTTTTTTTTTTTAAACTTGGTTATAAGTCATATTCACGCTAGTTCTAAATTATCAATTTGTAGGCGGGAAAATAAAAAATGGTTGCTTTCTTTAAAAACTTTCACAGGAAACAGAAGCGAATCTTTTGGCTTTCGTTCATAAAAAGTGTTTAATTAGTATTATTATAAATTTGTAGCTTAAGCTATATCCTAAATTTTAAAATGGTTTAAAATGATGTGTGATAATGTGAAATGATAAAATTGTAAGATTGATGTGTGCATCTGCTTTGTTTTTTAATAACTTCAGTTCTAAAAACGCAAATGGGAAACCAATTTGATTTTTTTGACTTCCTTGGGTAGAAGTTATTCAAAATAAGTATAAAAAACTTTTCTAAATCGATAGAATGACTCTTGGTTAGGGACTTTTACTTACTTTTTTTTTACTTACACGAGTAAGTTAATTTTTATCAAAGAGTAAATTACACAAGTAATTTTAAACGTTTTATGTAAATTTACATTTCCGCATAAGTAATTAATTTTTTTGAAACGACTTTTACTTTATAAAGTTTTTTTACTTTCAAAAGTAAGTCATGTAAAAGAAGATTACATCAAAAGCAATTTACTTTTACATGTAAAAGTAAGTCACATGAAAAAGCTGTTTACTTTTACATTTAAAAGTTTATTTTTGAAAAATACATTACATAATATAAAAGTTCCTAAAACTATAATTTACATTTACCTATAAAAGTAACAAATTATAAAAAATTATATTAAAAAGTAACTTACATATGAAATTAAATTACATAAAAGTAATATGCTACCAAATGTAAATTAAATTTACAAATAAAATAATATTATTTAAGTAGAAATCTTTTATTTTAAAAGAAATAACAAATCTTTATTAAAAATAAATTATATAAAACAAAATTTAGATTACATAAGCTTACATTTTATATAATTTGTAAAGTAAGTTAAAAGTAATTTATATAAAGTAAGTAAATTTACTTATATTTTACAATAACAAACCATTCTCTGAATCAAACTGTCTCAAAAATATTCAATCTCTGGCCAACCATTCGAAAGGTCTGGAATTTAAACAAAGCTGAAACAAGGCAATTAGCAGAAGGCGCATATACCTATGGGAGACTCAGAAAGGGTTGTTTATTTGAAAGGAAAATAATTGTTAGTTCTTTTTTACAAGTTTTTTGCGTAAACGTATTTATTATTTGAAAACTAAGGAGAGAAAGTTTAAATCTGTTCTGAATTATGGGGGCTATAACACCATGCCCTGAAAATTAAGAAGCCCCAAACTTTTTAAGAAAACGCTTTATTTTTGTAAAGATTTTTGCCACTTTAATACGAAAAAAGTCCACCTGCTCAAAAATATCTTTTGACTCAAAAAATCTAGGTTTAAACAACTACGGTTCTTTTATATGGGCATGAAAAATTTAGAACTTTTCACGTAAATATCTTTATCTGAGTGTAGTTTCAGTGGCCTAACTATCGCAAGGCCAGTATATGCAAAACTTACAGTACCACAAGCAACTGAACCTAGAGCCGTAAGGTTTAAGAGCCCTAAGATATGTTTAAAGAATATTTTTTTTCAGAAAAGATATTGTTTCAGAGAAACAGAATATTTTTTTTAATTTTTATTAAAGTGTAAATACATATCATGCGTTTTTTTATAAAATCTGCTCTTTTACAGTTATATAGATATTAAAATTCTATTTATTTAAAAAACTAGTACAAAAACTAGAAATAATCAGCTGGATAGACTAAATGACGGTTTCCTTTACTATCAATGTTATTACTTATAAAGATAAATTTCATTTGGATCTCAAATTCCAGTTTACAACTTTATGTCTAAATTACAGTTAAATAGTAGTTTTAATCAAAATAGACAAAAAAATCACTGTTTTTTAATGAAATACAAATATATTTACGACATTAGTCATCAGAAGGTATATGTTGTAAACTGGAATCTTAGATATACACATTATGAATCCATGTGTGAATTTTTAGATCACAAGATGCATCATGGATCGAGTCTATCCACGAGTTTGATAGTAGGTTACTTTATCTGTAAAAAGATGGTTCAGAAACCATTTTGAATTTTTATTTAGAGAAAATTTATTTACTTGGCGCGTAAAGATAAAGTAAACTGTTTTCGTTATATCCGTATCCGAAAATCTCGTAAACCATAGCAAGTGGGAGAAAATCAATCGAAAAAAATTGCCGTGACGTAGATTAAGAAATAAAACTTGTGGCTATTAGAGCCTGGAATGAAAAATACCCTAAAACATTTACCATCCCTATCCCAAATGTGAGGGCAACAAATAAGTAATTTTTATTTTTCATTTTCTTACACATAAACTAAATTTAAGTAGACAGGTTTTAAAATTCAAAATTCAAAGGTTATGATCATATAAAATTTACACCCAAACCGAATAAGGTGGTTGTTTCAACATTTTCCTAAACATTGTAATGTGATATAAAAAAAAAAAACATACTTAAGTTAAGACACTTAAAGTACGTTTTATTTACCAAAAGTATGTTTATTAACCAAAATAATTGGTTTTTCATAATTATATTAACATTACATCTCAAAATTTACGCAAGTTAGACATTTTATTATTGGTTACCATAAAGTCTTTAAATGAGTTTAATATGGTTTTTAATAACACATTAAAAGACTCATTTGTACGTAACTATTAATAATACTATTAGTTCAAGATGTTGTTGATTAAGTAATTCTAATCGGTTTGGTGATAAAAGAAATCGCCGCATTTTCAAATTATGAAACCTTTTTACATTGCTTTTAACGTGGTATAATACCACTCAATACTTGTATTTAAATCAATTTAAAATTAAATCTTGTATTTTGTTTAATTTATTTTTTCATGGATAATATTTTTTTAAACCATTTTATTTACATGTTTAAAAAACAAAATTATTCGAAATTTCTGTTATTTATGCAATATTTCTTCTGTTTTAGTATGTTATTTTAGAAAAAGATTTCTTTTTTTCTAAATATAATATACCTAAGCAGGAGACTTTGGTATTTCAGCTACACACATATTAATTTTTTAGATATATTCCCAAAAAATACAAAACTATAATTGTCAACTAAAATAAACTTATTAAACTCAAACTTCAAAAAAACAAAAACACATAACACATCAACTTTTAATGACAAGTTTTTAATGACTTTATTATGTACGGATATTTAGGGGCTTGGGAATAAGACTATTTTTGTCTTCTTCTTGCCCCCGCCATTCGTATATTTTACAAAAGAGAAGAAATAATTTGCAACGGCAAGTTTAGAAAAATAAAAAATTATAAAAATTAAAAATCTACCCTTGCATTGAAAAATGCCTTTTGTAATAAAATAAAAAAAAAATCAATGACGAAATTAAATTTGAAAAAAAATTAATTTGATAATCATCAAATTAATAATGATAAAAATAAGAATAATTTGAACAATATTATAATATTGTTTAAAAAATAAAAATGATCTTGTAGACTTAAGTCACTTATAAAAATAATTTTTATAAGTGACTTAAGTCTACAAGACTTAAACTTAAAAGACTTACATTTTAAAATTAATTTTCTTCGTTTTCTTCGACAAATTTTAACTCCGCGTCATTTGAATAAATTAACTTTTGCTCCGAACTTTTGAATGAGGAACAGAATTTGATTGTCAGACGAACTTTTAACTTAATTAAAGATAATATTTTAAATAATTGGGAAGGCTGCTCAAAATTTATATGGTCATAGTTTTTGAACACTAAGAGATTATTGCATGACCTTAGAGACTTGTTAATGAACTTAAATTTAGTTTAAAATGTTAAAAAAATGTATATATAAATGTTATAAATTCATCGCACTGACATTAATGGCATGCAACGGAAGTTAAAATTTTAGGGTTTATTGTTAACAAACGCAGTACTTTTGAAAAGCTTTACATACTTTACAAAAACTTTACAAAAATAAATAAATAAATATATATATATATATATATATATATATATATATATATATATATATATATATATATATATATATATATGTTTGGAATTTGCTCCATGTCGTTACATAAAGTTAAATTCTCAAACAAAAACAACAAGCTTGTTACGGGTCTGATTTTAAATATGTGATTAGTATCTGGTTGTTTAAATATTGTGATTTATACTTTTGTTAACTTTTTTACTTTAAATTTTTGAAAATTTAAAGTAAAAAAAGGCATTGAACCATTCTACTAAATTCGCTGTATTAAATAAATTAAAATAAGCGGTTGTTGTGATAATGAAAAGTTTTTTTTAAAGTTAATTACTCTTACTTTTACTTTTTAAACTTTAATTTTTTTTTTTAATTAATCTTAATGTTATTTATATCAGTTATTTAAAAGTTTTTTTAAAAAGACAGTCTGGTTCATTGTTCTTGCTTTGGAAATGACTTTGCATTTTGCAATTTTATTCTAAGTTTTGTATTTTGACTTCTTTTATTCAGGGTAGTTGTTGTTAAAAACCAACCTAACCAAAATGAAAGTTATTTTTGGAAATGACTAACTAGAATAATTGTTAGATAATAGAGTAATAAAGGAATAATTATTGTCTGGAATAGGTTAATTAAAATTCATTCATTCCAGACAACATTCCAGACAACAGTTTTATAAATAGCTATTAAAAAACAAACAAAAAAAACAACATTTTTTTATTTCTATTAGAGTGGTTGTTACGACCAAGTCTGAGCAGGGCCGACCCGGGGGTGAAGGGGTATCCTCTTCCCCAAACTGTTATTTATGCATTTGAGTTAGCAAATTTGTACATTTATCATTTCAGTTGGCAAGTTTTGAAGTATAGTTGGCAAATATCAAGGATCGAGGACTCTTCCCCCCCCCCCCTCGTCCCAATGAGAGACCTCTTCTGGACGGCCCTGACAACAACCACGCTAAATAAAAGAAGCGAAAAGCAGCTGCATAGCTACAAATATGAAAGATAAAATAAAATCAAAAAAAAAAAAAAAGAGATTCAAAAAAGTGGAGTTCTCCAGTTGGCTCTGAAAACAATTTTAAGATGTACTTTTATTAAATTTACACAAATGCTGGAAGTTTCAGAGCTATAACTAGTCTTAATGGTGAAAAATCAATCGCAAGATTCCGGGACAACTGATAGCCAACAAACAATTTTTGAAGTCAAACTAACGTTTGAAAAAAAATACAAGTTTATTCTGAAGCACTATTTTAATTGAATAAGATTTTGGTGATTCAATGGTGTTTCTGAGAGGTTTCTTTTGTTTTCTAAAACAAATTTAATGTCAATATAAAACCAATTTGACGATTGTAAAAGTAAAATCACAGAACTTTCTTTGTTGAAATCAATGATCAATTAACCTGTATTTAATCGGGTGCATTTTCTTCTCGATATGCTATCTAGTTTTTCATTTCCTTTTTTTTTTTGTTTATTGGTTGTATAAACGTTTTATTACCCTACTTTTTTATTATTTTTTATAAATGCATTGTTTTCTTTTTACTATTAAATGGTTTTGAATTATTAAAGGATAACATCCTTTAAAGCCAATATTATGCATTATTAGAGGTAAACGAGTTTGTTTGTATTTTGTTAAAAGTATTTTATTTAAAAAAAAAGAGAAAGTTTTACAAAAAATTCCTTATTGTTTACTAAAATAAATACTAATAAAATAATACTAAAATATCATGAAACAAAAATGGAAAGTTGAAGTTGTTTCAATGGTAACGGAGAAACTAGTAAATTCAGAAATCTATTAAAAAGATTTAAAAACTAATTAAAATTAATTTAAATAAAATGGTAAACAAAATTGACATCAACAGCTACTTATATGTAAAAAAAATCGCCCCAACCGTTGTCAACTTTGATATCTGGATAATGAAACTTATGAACATTATCTATGAAGAAAGGTCAATAATAGATTTACAAGCCAACCAAATTAAAAAACTTGATCAAAAAATATCAGTGATTAAAAAAGATATAAAATCAACTGGTGTAATACTGTTAAAAACAAACCAAATATATCCCCACAAATAGGACAAGTCTTATTTGAACTTAAACAAGCAGCAAAACATGAAAAAAATATTCTAATACTTGGTGTTCCTGAACCAACCACCCCAGCTTGTAATATCAATCTTACACCCCCAGTACTATTATGTGCCTGGCTTCTCGGCCTAATGGCTAAGATCAAGTGTAGTATCTGTTCTTATCTTAGTTTAATTAGGCGAGCTAGTGATCCTAACTAGTATATAGAAGGTCTACTGGCCTTCTGAGTGTTTAGTGAGTATTACCTTGCGCCTTCCACGGGTTGCAAGGACGAGTGATATAAGAGTGTACTGGTTCCTTTATTTAGTGTATTGAGTGACTGAGAGATTGTAGAGATCGTAGATCTCAGTGAGTTAAAGAGAGTGTGAGTTTAAAGAGGTTGATTAGACCTCATTAGAGGTCTACTGGCCTCAGAGCGTCCGAGTAGTTAAGAGTGTATTATATAGTTAGTACTATTTACCATGTTACAAATCGACCCAAAAACGTCCATGGAGGTAGTTACTGATATTGGTGCTGCTACAGCCCAAACTATTGTTAATGCACAGGCTGCTTGTAAAACCTATGCCCAAGTTACAACAAACAACAACTACATTAACGACCACAAATCCCTTAAAAATACCCTTTTGTGTAAAGTCCAAACTAAAGTTAGTGACAACGATTTTCTATTAGCTATTGAAGAGGCAGGATATGACAAATATCTATTTGGTTATCAACAAATTAGAAATGGCTCAGTTATCGAAATTGTTATGAAAAATGATTTAATTAAACATACAATTCTTGAAAAAGGTATCAATATCAATGGTGTAAAACATCCTTTCTACCCCTCTACCCCAAACAGGAATATCAACAAAAGAGTGACAATATCAATACTAGGTTTGCCAATAGAAGAAAGCAATTTTCCAGCTGGGAAGTACCTCGAGGAGCTGGGATATGGAAGGCACTTACGAACTAAGCCTTTACTAAGAAGTACACCTAAAAACAAAACGCCATATTATTCCGGTATTATAGTCGTGATTATGGACAACCTTCAAAAGCCAATCCCTAGATTCATTAACTTAAATGGTTATGAAGTTAGGGCAATTTACAACGGTCAAGAAGATGTGGGAAGACCACAAAAAAAATATACAACTAACCAACAAAAAGATCCAAACGATTATAACAAACCATCTAATAATAATCGCTTGGACACAACTTATGTAGAAATTGAAAATCCAAATCACATTATAATAAATGAAAGCACGGTAATAGAAAACGAAGTAAATAAATATAAAGAGAAAGTACAAACACAAACATTAGAAACGGCTACAGAATCCCAACTGAAAACAAATCTCGAAAGAAGAACAACGAACGATTTGGTTACAAGTAAAACCAACGAAGTCAAAAAGGTAGCAGATAAAATAAACGAACAGGATAGTGAAGAAGAGGATAGTCTCAAGGATGATAATGAAGATGATGATAATAGTAATGATGGCGATGATAGTGAAGATAGGAATGATTATAAAGATAAAGATGATAGTAAAGATGACGATGGAAAAAATGATGACGATGATAGTAAAGATGGCAATGAAAGTAAAGATAATGATGATAGTAAGGATAACGATGAAAATAGTGATGGCGATGGTAGTAAAGATGACGATGATAGGAAAGATGGCAATCCTAGTAAGGATAAAGATAATAGTAAAAATGATAACGATAGTAAAGATAAAGATGATAGTAAAGATGATAATAATAGTAAAGTTAATGCTGATAGTCAAGACGACCATGATTGTAATGATAATAATAGCAATAATGAAAGTAGTGAGGACGAATGTGAAGTGCCTGATGAATTTTTAAAATTGTACCACTTAGACAAAGTGGATTATAATTGGAAACATTTTAAGAAATTTGATAGACTGAACTGCAGTGAAGAAGAACTGAAAAAATTTAAAGTGTATAAAAAATATGAATGGGTACAATATGAAAGAGCTGTAGGCATGTACAAATCATTTGAAAAAAGAACTGATCAACTTATTCCAATTGCATTTCAGCAAATGGATTCAGGTGATATGTATTCATACAACATGAAAGAATTCAAAAACGTTAATAGAAACACTGAGGATGAAACCTTAAGAAATAGATATATAGCCTGTAGAAAAGCGGAGTGGGATCAAAGGAGAAAGGAATATTCACAGTTTCAACCTGACCATGAAAAAAAACAAGAAGAGCGTGCAATTAAAAAACAAATCTACCAATCTAAAAAAGCAAAACTAACACCACAAGCTGAAAGTTAAAAATCTTTGAACAGCACACAAAGTTATTTTACCAACCAAAAAATGTAAAAACAGAAACAAAAGTATATCAAAAAAAAAAATAAAAAAATAAAAAAAAAATAAAAAAAAAAAATACGATTAAACCATAATAAGACATCCATTACTATTTAAAAACAAAAGTCTTATGTATTAAAGAGTCACATTAAAAAACTACTCAAATAGGACTTGAGAGACAAAAATACGAAACTTAAAAATCCAAATTAAACTAAAAATACAAAACACTAAAACAAAAAACAAAAATATAAAAAATGAAACTAGAAAACAAAATATAAAACATATAACTAAAAAAATAAATAAAAAATATAAAACAAAAACTGCCATCTAGGGCCCTGTGTAAGTCTGGTTTCAGCAACAGGTCACTCTAGCTTGTTGGTATATAAAAAAAAAAAAAAAAAAAAAAAAATTATGTGCCTGGCGTTCTTAACATTTTCGGAATCACCAATAAAATTATCCTCTTCTCTAAACGTCCAAACACGAAAAAATCTTCAAACAGTTGCAAAAAAAATCCTTTCTATCCAACGCTCGTATTCTAAGAAAGAGGACTAGAGTACCACTTATGTAAGGATCGAAATGCCTGCGTTACGAAACTTCGTTCTGAAAACCCTGAACCGCCCTTTCACTTAGGTTTCTGTTGTGGAGAAGTCGTTAAGATTCACGGTGCCCTTAACCAATGCTCCACCAAATAACTCAATACTCCTTACGAAGTACCTACCAACCATATTTAAAATGAACTTACGTTCACTCTGTAATAAAGTAGATACCCTAAATCAATTCGTTGCCGACTCTAACATTGATATTGCGTGTTTGACTGAAACATGGTTAAACTGTAATGCCAATAACGTCATCCTTTCACAATTAAATAAGAACTACAATTTTGCTAGCTCAGAGTGACTAGACCGAATTGGAGGAGGCACCCTGATAGTTGGTAATAAAGGGTTCTCAAAGAAAATTGAAAATGTTGATCTAACTATTGCCACATCATACAAACCTGTTGATAAGATCTTATTATTGTCCAAACCTTTCCAAAACTATTACCATCTAGGTACTCATCATGTTTGATAATCTGTACATATATCCCAGTCTGGTCAGTAACTGCACAGCGAGAAGCATCTTTCCAACTTGCACAACTCATTTAACCAACAATTAGTCGTTGCACTGCCAACAACAAACCCCTAATTTTTCTTACCGATGACTTAAATGGATGTTATACAAATTTTATTTTTCGCTTGCTTCAATTAGTCTAAACTCAAGCCCGACTCAAAAACTAGCTATCTTGGATATAAGAAATGTTACACCTAATTGTTAAATTTCTTAAACTCTCCCTGGATTCGGAAACTCTGATCACCTCGTTGTTTTATGTCGCCCATCATTTTATTTATATAAAATATACCTACCGCCTCCTAAAATAAATATCTGCATAAATATCTGCACAACCGTCGTCAAAGAGTAAAAAAAATTGAGCATGTAACCGAATGGAAATGTATTAAAGCTGGAGTCATTCAAGCTAGCGTTCTTGAACCTAATTTATTTATATTATTTAAACCTACTTCAAATTTATAGATCTCACATTCTGTACAGCGCCCTTTTACTCTTGCCTTGCGGTTCCAGCAAAAAAGAGCTACAACTATTCCACAAACAATCACTCAAAGTTATTAAGATTAATGCAATAAACTCACACTAATTCAATATTTGTCACAACTTATCGAAGCATTTATTGATAAAGAAAATACAAAACTAACTAAAAAAATCCTATCTAACCTAACACATACAATAACATGCAAAACTCAAACACAGGCAGAAACCTTGACAGATTATTATATAAAACCAATACTACTAACAATACATTATATCAAAAAACGTCTGTTCAGAAATATTTACGTATACTTCGAGATGGTATCGAAAACCTATACCTTGGTAAGTAATTCACTGTCTGTACATCTACCACTTATCATTTTTAACTTAAGCGAATAATACTCCAGATACATTGTAAAACTCATTTATATTCTATGCAATTTTAAATAAATACTTATAAAATAAGTAATATGTATAAATATACATATTATTTATTATAATTAATACTTATTCAAACTGTTGTTCTCCATTGAAGATAATGCTTTTTAACTTTGTGTTATGTTAATGCAACATGTAGATGAAAAATTAGGAAATATTTCTCTAATTTTTTTATTGATCTTTTTAAAGCTTTTGCCACCGTAAATCACGAAATTTTTCTTAAAAAAACTTGAAATGTATGGAAAAAAAAATAACAACTTACTTTGGTTTAAAGATTATTTATCAAACAGAAAGCAAAATATTTAGTATGAAACAACAACAAAAAAACAAATAGCGCCATAGCTTACGGTGTTTCCCCAAGATTCGATCTTGGGACTATTATTATTTTTACTCTAAAAAACGATTTATATTCAACAACAAACTTTTATTCAAATAGAGACGTTAAGACAGTTTTTAACATAGTTAACATTGAGTTACATAAAATAAACGAGTGGTTCAGGTGTAACAAACTCTCTTTGAATATCAAAACGACTAAAATCATCCTATTTCATAAACCAAATAAAAATGAAAAAATTCCTCTTAAACTACCTGATCTAAAAATAAATAATACTGATATAAAAAGAGAAACTTTCATAAACTTTCTAGGTGTGGTCTTGGATAAAAATTTGTCGTGGAAGCTCCATATAAACACTTTAGAGAGAAAGCTCTATAGAAATATTTCATTAATGTATAAAGCAAAACCTTTCCTAAATATCATTTCTTTAAAAAGTTTATACTTTTCATTAATACATAGTCACCTAAGCTATGGTAACATGACCTGGGCAAGCACAAATTATACTAAGCTTAAAAAACTCTAGAGTAAACGAAAACATGCCAGTAGAAGTGTCTTTGGAGTATGTAAAAAAGTTTCTTGTGAACCTCTCTTATGCAAACTTGGAGCGTTGAATATATACAAAATTAATATACATCTTGTTTTACAGTTTATGTACAAAATAAAATATGGACTATCTCCGCCCCTATCTCAACCCTATTTTAGCGAAATAGGTCATGAAAACCCTACTTGATTCTCATATAACAACTTTGTCATCCCAAAATTCACATTAAAGTCATATTCATACTTAATCCAACACCGCAGACCTTATTTGTAGAAATTTTTTTCCCAGATTGTTGCTATCAAAAGAAATACACTTGAACAGTTTAAATCTGAATCAAAGCGTTTTTTATTATCTACGGACTTAAATCTTCTTTTTCTTTTTCAGTAATAAAAAAAAATGTAAACTAGCACAATTTATTTCTTTTATATGCTTTTACTTTTATTTGTTTGAAATTTATTTCACAAAACGAATTTACATAAAAACAGTTATACCAATTGTGAAACGCAGTTTTTACACATTTTATATATATTTTATCACAAGCATTTATCACGATTTTATATATTTTATATTAAAAAACGACCTGTAATGAAGCCTCAATGGGGCTTGGTGATAAGACAACTGATGTCTTCTTCTTGCTCCATTTGTTTTATTATTTATGTCATTTTATAAATTGTAACTTTCTACGGTAAAACTAAAAATATTATAAATTAAAAAAATATATAAATAAAGTCCTGATAAAATAAGTTTTTTTTATTAAAAAGTAACTTAGTACTGAATATTTTTTAAGAATTTGGGGCTTCAAGAACTAGTTTCTTATAAACAAGTTTTTTATAAAAAAGAACAACGTGCAATGATATACTGATAGTACTGTTATACCTCATTATTTTTAGGAAGTAGCTTGTTAGGTAGCTTTTTTAATGGATACTATAACAGGTAAAAAAATAGATTTAAAATAAACTTTTTAATGTTTACTCTGGCCTATTTTGTAACTTTCCACTTTTTTTCCTTAAATAAGTTAAAAAATATTTTTAAACTAATTTTTAAATAAAATGTTGAAACGAAGAAAATTTAAACAGAACATAAACGTTTAAAAATGTTTTGCAACAGGTAATACACAGGCAAATATAGGAAATAATAATGTAATCACAGATTCACAGTTCAACATGTGAAGAATACATTAGAATACTGACGTGTAATGTAAACTGATGTGTACACAGTAACAACACAAATAAAGAAAAAAACAGTCCTATAATTGATCCTGCAAGTAACGTATAATAACCGTGTATGCTGTATAGTATACACCGTTTATTATTTTTCTTAATACTTGAAATATTAAAGTTTACATCTATCACTTCTAATTATCTCAGAAACCTATAATAAATAATTTTCAGACTTATCCGCTTAAGAGATTGGCTTCTGACTTATACGCTTAATAGATTAGCTTCTGAGCCAAATTTTTTAAGAAGATTTTCAGGACACTCAAATATTTAATTTTTCAATTTCAATTCATATCCCTGTTGATAAATGTTGCACACTCACAAACGGTATGGGAGAAGTCTAAACTGAAAAGCTTTTTTACCCCAGTTTTATTTATTGCGAAACATCTTTATTTTATATTTGGCTAAGGTGGGAGCCAAATTTCACAAGTTCGACTTTGAACAAACTTAAAAAACTTGTTTGGCTTCAAACTTTACCGCAAACTGCAATTAGCTGTAAAAATCTATAGAACGAGATATATTTCTATTTAATCATTTAAAAGTATAATATAATTTAAACGTCTTTATTAAAAACAATTTTCACTACAGTAAATCGTGAGCTGGAAAACCTAAATGACTGGTTTAAATCAAACAAACTATCCTTAATTATCAGTAAAACTAAGTACATTTTATTTCATCATCAATCTAAATCCGATGACTTGCCTCTGCAACTTCCTCAGCTAATAATAAATAACAATATAGTAAACAGAGTTTCATCACTTAAAATTTTAGTAATAATATTTGATGAACATCTCAATTGGAAAAATCATATTACGCTAATTGAAAACAAAATTTCTAAAACTATAGGAGTTATGCATAAAACAAAACACCGACTAAGTAAAAAATGTATAATAGATTTATATTACTCTACTATCCATAGCTACATAAGCTATTGTAATATTACTTAGGCAGGTACATGCCGTTCAGCATTAAAATATATATATATATTAGGCAAAAACAAGCTAGTAGAGTATAATTATATGTAATGAGCATAAATACGCCTACTCCAAGCCGTTATTCCGGGAAATAAGAGCTCTTAATGTCTATGAGTTAAACGTGTTCAAAAACTTATTATTCATGTTTAAATATCAAAATGACATGCTTCCAAAATTCTTTAATAACCGATTTCTAAAAATAAGTCATAAATACTTAACTAGGTGCTCTATCCATAATTTTAATTTACCAAAGTCAACTCTTAAAACATCTGATTACTCAATTTCATATAGAGGGCCCTCGTCTGTGGAACATAGTTCTTAACGAAAATATGTAAAGTATAACTTCAATAAATTGTTTTAAAAATATAGTTAAACAGTATTTACTTGTATTAACAGACGCAAACATATTTTTGTATTTTAAATGAAAAAAAAAAAAATCTTGTAATATTTCTTACTGTATGTATTTATTTAATTTTTGCAATTTGTCGCATTCTTTTTGTAATTATGTCTTAACTTGTTTTATATAACGAGTATTTGTAAATTTATGTAATGAGAACTTTGTAAAAAATATTTCACGCTTACTATAGGGGCTTGATGACAAGACTTCTGTCTTCTACTTACTTCTGTCGTTATTCATTTTTATTCTTATTTTTTTTTTAATTTAAATTTTATTGATAAAATTGTACAACAAGATAAAATGTTTGTAAATGTAAACAATGTAATACATTTATAAACAATGTAAAATGTTTATAAATGACGAAATAAATGTTTCTAATCTTATAAACTCGAGCTTAATATTTTTTCTTCATTATTCTAGGCTTGATTATTCAGATGCGCTACTATTGTTTTTGGCGCTAAAGCTATGTCGCGATCCAAGTCCATTTTTGCTTTTTCTACTCTTTTTTTTTAAACAACTTTAAATTGTTTTTTAATTTAAATTAGAAAAAAGTTATTTAATTCCTTGCTTTTTCCTTATTTTTGCGTAATGTTTTGCTATTGCAATTTCTCGGATTTTCCCGGGAAGTTATATTGTAAATTAAGTAAGTGAAACATTTTTACAGTTATATTGTAAATTAAGTAAGTGAAACATTTTTACAAAAAAACTTTAACGCGTATTATGACAAAAAACAAAAAAAAAGTAATTAACTTTTGAATCGAATTTTAATAAATTTAATAAATATAAATTTATTTCTCTTTAAAATAAAGAATATTTACAATTTAACAACATTTTATATTTACATAATAATAATACTAAATTAACGATGAGCAGAGTTTTTCTGTGCGACTTCAATCTAGATGACGTGCCAACTCCTTAAAAAAATTGCCGTCTTTTTCACGTTGAGGCTAGTTTTTAAATACTTGTCTTAAAATTAGCAGTTTACAAGGAACAATTTGCGAGCTGGAAATGTTATACTGCGAGTTTTCTTTTTGGGGACTTTTTAGGTGATTTTCTCGGCAATTTTTTAGGCGATTTTTTCGGTGACTTTTTTGCTTTTTTTATTCTTGGTTTTTTTGCTGCTCCATGTTTTTTAGGGGTCTTCTTTACTTTCTTTTTGGTTTTCTTTACCTTCTTTTTAGGAGTTGATTTTTTTGCTGATTTCTTTTTCGGTGACTTTCTCTTTTTTTTGCTTAAAGAAAGCCTTTTCTTGACTACTTTTGGTTTAGCACCTATTCGAAATGAGCCAGATGCGCCTGTTCCTTTCACTTGAACTAATGCTTTGTTAGCCACCATACGTTTTAAGTTCATTTTTACTTGTAAATCAACGTTTTCGCCGACTTTATTATTAGCCTTGACATGTTTAGCGATAGCTTGTCGAGACGATCCTTTACGTTCTTTAAGTGATTTGATAGCCTCGATAATCATTTCGTTGTAAGGAGCATGGTTAGCAGGCTTTTTAACCGTTTTTCGTTTCGTCACCTTCTTCGGCGACGAATGTTGAGACATTGTCGATTCTACTCGTTATACAATCGTTGTGTTTATTCAATTGCTTGTTTGTGAATTTTATAGTTATTTAAATAATTTTTTGCGGACTGTGGAGGAGACTTATAGAAACTGAGTTTTTAGCAATATCACTCTATGCCGTGTTTTATTTCAACGCTAAAACAATCAGATTTTCTTTTTTATAAATTCTCAAATCTCTATTTATTAAAAATTTTATACTGAAGTAGTATGCCTTTAAGTAATATAACAATTTTATAATATGACTAAAAAAAAAGAAGATGAGATTGAGTTAATGAAAACAAGAAGTTGTTTTTAAAACCAATGAAGTGCACACAAATACAAATTCACGCTATATTTCTAAATCTTTTCAATAAAAAATTTTTTCAACAATAAACTATATAATAGGTGTTTCCAAAAAATATTAAACCGCTTTCTTAGCTTTATTTTCCATAACTGAGATTTAAAAGATGCAAAAGTCACTAACACAAACTATAATAGGTTAGCGCCAGCGACTTACATCGAATGCTTTTAATCGAATAGCTCAACAAATACATGAAATATGTTTCAGGTAATTTTATAATGTAAGCCGTTTAACATTTTTAAAAATTTCAAAATGTTTAACTAGTTTAAAATCTTGCTTAAGTGTTGCAAGGTTATTTTTACAAGCACCTTTTTCACATTTTTCACACCCAGAACTTGTTTCCGCCTTGTTTTCACCAAAAAAGTCTCTTAGTAACAAAATAAACTGCATAATAGGTACCAAAATTTGAGAACAGGAAAAAAAAACTTCTTTATTTAAAAAGCATTTCTTAAACCTAATAAAAGTAACAATTATTTACGCTATTATTGGTTGCAGAAAGATAACGAATTGTGTTTTGGGGAAAAACTTTGTGTCAATAGTGTACATATATTTTTATTAAATATGCACGTGTTTTTACATTGATGCGTTTATTGCTCTTTAAATTTTTGTCAAATGGTATTTTGCTGACCTGCCTATTCTGACATTATTCTAATGTCTGTTTGAAAAAAAAAAACGATATTGCCACGCTAGTTCACCACCAATAGACCTTGCCAACCCATAAATGGTGTACCAGCGTCTATTAACAATTGCTCAGTTCGGAAGTTTCAATAAAATTCCGCCCCTTTAAAATCTATAACGCTATTTGTAAACTTTTATGAATCTACTTAGGTAAGTTTACTTTGAACCTCTGTTGAACTGCTACATCTTAGCCTGTTGCAGTCCGTCAAATCAAATGCAGCTTCAATATAGGTTGATTTCCGCTGCATTTAAGCCAATGTGCATTTAAGCCAATATTAACAATAATTCAAAAGTAAGGATGTACATTACACATTTTTATGCAAAAAATTTGGACAGAAAAGTTCTATACATCTGATAAAATGATAAAATTTTAATTCCATTTTTTCACTTTTGATTATGGGTTAATTATTTCTAAAGTTTGAATATAATTTTTTTTTTTTTGAAATAGAATTATACTTCATTCAAATGAATAAAAAAAAATTGTTCGAACTTTCATTCAGTAGTAAAAAATAGTTTTATTCAGTCTAACGAAAAAAACATTCTACAGTAAAAAAATACTTCATTCAATCGTCAAAAAATTTTTTTTTTTTTTGACGGCAATCAAAGACGAAAAATAAAACAAAAAAAACTTTGAAATGCCTTAAACTTTAAACTTTTTTGCGAATAAAAAAAAAAAGTTATATATACATATATATATATATATATATATATATATATATATATATATATATATATATATATATATATATATATATATATATATATATATATATATATATATATACATATATATATTGTTGTAATCCACTGCTTTTGCTTTCGTAATTAACCTAATAATAATAACTACTTTACTAAAATGGTTATTTTTCTTAAAGTAGATTTAACCTATTTTGCGAACATAATTGTTATCAAGTTTTTCCCTTTTTTATAAATATATAATTATATTGCTTTCAATCACTTTATTTTAATTTGAAAATCGTGCAATAAAAAAGGTTCCCATTTCACATGACCAAAAAACATTATTCTAACTAAATCGTATGATAAACGCTCTATTCATAAAAGCTATATGCAACATTTTTTTTGAGTAAAACTTTTGCCTTGTTTAAAATGTTAAGATAACAACGACATTTTTTTCAAATAATATTGTTTATAAAAAATAACATTTACAACATTATAATAACAATATATATTTACATGAAATTATTATTAATAATTCAATAAAATGCCATGTCTTTTAAAAGACTTATTTAAAAGTTGGGGTTTTATATATCATACTCAGTTTTAAATAATATTTTACTAAACAGACAAATAAAAATACATAAAGTCTGAGCCGGTTATACTGCAAGTTTTCTTTTTGGTGATTTTTTTGGTAATTTTCTAGGGGATTTTTTAACTTTTTTAACTCGATGTTTTTTTGCAGGATTTCGCTTTTTAGGACTCTTTTTTACAATTTTCTTGGTTTTCTTTGTTTTCTTTTTAGGTGTCGATTTTTTTGCAGAAGGTGATTTTTTTTTGGGCGACTTTCTCTTGGTTTTCTTGCTTATAGACCGTCGCTTCTTAACAACTTTTTTAGCACCTATTCTAAATGAGCCAGATGCGCCTGTTCCTTTCATCTGAACCAATGTTTTGTTAGCAACCATGCGCTTCAGATTCATCTTCACTTGCAAATCGACGTTTTCTCCAACTTTGTTGTGAGCTTTGACATGCTTGGTAATTGCTTGCCGCGAAGATCCTTTACGTTCTTTAAGCGATTTAATAGCATCAACAATCATATCATTGTAGGGAGCATGATGCGTAGGCTTTTTAACCGTTTTTCTTTTTATCACCTTTTTCGGTGACGAATGTTGAGACATCTTTCTAATGACGCCTTATGTTTAACAACTTTTATTTAATAGCGTCGTTTGTATTTAAAGTTTTTTACACGGACGTGCGAGGAACACGTTATAAAGATTTATCTTTGCGAGTTTACAGTTTAGTGTGTTTTTCTTGCAAAGCACGGACAAATAAATTTTCATTAGCATTAATATTTAATGGTTTGACTAAGTTAAACTTTCTGCTTATTTTGTATTTCTTCCAAAGCAATATTTATTTTGAGACTAAATCTTTAAAAAAATAAGATTTTTAGTCAAAGTAGGTAAGATACCGATCTAAAAAACAACTTAAGACGCACACATGTATAGTGAAGACTATTTTTGATGCTATTTTTAGGCCGCATTGAACATTAGAAAAAAACTGCAAAACAGATATTTTAATTAAAACAAAACCCAACTTTTATCGATGTTATTTCTCACTGTGATTTAATATATTCGAACGTAACTAACACGAATACATCTTTGTAACACGCTTGTAATCAATTACTTGATTTAAAAATTTTATGAAATAGCTAAGTACCTAACGAGTTAGTTTAGCAAAGGTTATTTAAAAATTCAATTTGTCTTTAGTACTGCAGCAAGTTGTTGCAAGCGGTTTTTTTCATCCCATTAATAAAGGTTTAGACTCAATTACTTTTTAAAATTAGACTCAATAACTTTTTATTTACAGTTTTACTTAGAAAAAAGTATTTTGAATTGAACAAACGTTTAATTGAAAACATATTTCCTCAACCCTTAAATATAAGTTTAGGAGAAACATTTAGTTTTTAATATATAAGATAATTATCATATCTTATCACCTTATCATCCATTTATCATTCATTTCATTGAAGTTGTTTAGGTGCTTGAAAAAGTCCTTGCAATAAAGTCATCTATTTATAACATAATGATAAAATAATTTGGTCACAGCGTGTTATATCTTATCACAAAGCACTGCGGAATAGCATTCAACCAGATTCTTCCTTACCAATGTTGTATATATAACAAAAGCCTGCTTCGAATTACGGACATTCAGTTCTGAGACCAGAACTCTAACCATTAAACCACCAACAAAAACTAAATTTAGGTTCCTCTCAGTAGAGAAAAATAACCTTAGCTGTCCTTTTTCTTGCTAATAGACAATGGACATTGTCTGGCACTTATCCGGTAAAAAACGGCATCAATCAGTCATTTTATCTGACCTATATTTTTTGAACATTTATTTTATAATCATTTTATCTGTTCCAAATTGTTAATAAATTCAGTATTGTATATAAATTTCATTTTTTGAACTTTTTATTTTTTTTATAAAACAGGAAATGAATGATAAAGTCAGGCGGTCCGTTTATAGGACGATAAATGTATGCAGTAACAAACAACAAAAGTGCTTCTAAAAAAGTGTTCTTATTTATAAGGGTACTTTTTTATGAGTTAAATTAAATGACTGCTTAAAAATGTTAATAATAAACGCAACAATTTTTTTAATATGCCTTTTTTTAGACATTTAGTTTAATTTATTTTAGAATAAAATTAAACTTAATTTGTTTTAATTAGTTTATAATAAAGTTATTTAATTTAGAATAGAATTAAACCAACAAAATTAAATTTATTAATTACCAAAATGTTACAGGTTAAAATTGTGAGATTATTTAAAGTAAAGCTAGAAATTTGTATCAAAGTATCCCATATGTGGGATGCCTTGATACAAACTATGAGCATCATAATAAAAGGAAATAAAAAGTATAAAACTTAAAGAAAAGGCAGATTTTTACTTAAACGACAAACAAATTAACAATTATGACCTAAATAATGCATCCAATGCATTGGATACTAAGAGATTCAATTTCAATACAAAGCCATTATTTATTGACGCTTAAGATTGGCATTTAAAACGATGTATTGCCTGGATTTCTGAAATGTGATTTGGACCATTGCAATTAAAAAAGTCTAGTTTTCCATATAGTTTCCGCTTATTTTACTAAAAAAAAGCCCATCGATGCAGACGTTTTATGGCACTTAACAAAACTTATATTAAAGTTTTGATTAAATGAAACTGAATTGGATAGCAAAAAAATATGAGCTGGGATTGTTCTATAACTTTGCAACAAATTTCTTTATAGCAATTACTTGTTTGTGTTATTGTTAGGGAGGCTAAGGTTTAGGGTTAAGGGGTTAGGGCTTCACAACCATCAAAAATAAAATAGGAAATTAAACTTGTGATGCAAGAAAACTTTTTTGAGAAAGGAAACGCAGTTTTTACCAACAAATATTGATTGGCGTTTTTGCTTAAATAAAAGATAATATATGATAAAGTCACAAGATATGCACTTGAATGTGCTTGAAGCCTACAAATTTAAAAAAAATAATTTTTAGACTGTATCTGAATCTAACCATCTAAAAAAAAAAAAAAAGCCTCTACTGCACTCTAAACATTTCATTGCACACAGCTTCAATTTAAATCATTAATCACAGGTCTAATGTTTTTTTACAAACCTTTCAACTTTAGTGGTTTTTTCATACTTGCTAAAATTTAAATACTTTAAGTCTGTTTTTAATTTGTAAAAGGGTAACCAGTCCCACGGTATATTTATTGAATTTTGAAGATTTATTTAGTATGTTAATGAGACCAAGATTAACTTGATCTGAAATACTGGTACCATTATTTATATAATTTTCAAGCATTTTCTATTGCAATTTAACTCATTAATTGTATTTAGAAAAAAAAGTTTTTTTTACTGCATATATACTGTATATAATATACTGTTAAGTGTTTATTTGAAAGAGATCGTTTAATACACTTATATAAAAAAGCTATACATAGATAAAAAAAATTACGCAAAGTATATAAAGTTTTAAGGTTTGTTGCTAACGCCAAAGTCATGTTTGCTGCTTGTATACAAGGTAAAGCATCTTCCTAATGTTTTTTTTGAGCTAAATGTTTTTCAAATAATTTAAATATTGGATAATGTAATTGTCCTCTCTGCTGTCTTGAGGAGATACTAAGGATAGTAAAGTGCTTAATCTAAAGGAATCCTTGATCTGAATTTATTATAGGAGAATGAGAAAAGTTCAATCACTTTCAACATTTCAGCTTGGAGTATATTACTATTGCAACAATTTGTGATTAATACCAGTTTATTGAAAATGTATTTTTTCTGTGTCAGTTACCAAAAACATACTTAAAAAGCCTGCTTGACATTTATTATGGTCTGCAATAAAGAAATAGCAGTTTAATGTCATTTACAAAGTTATCACACATTAAAAAAACTTTATAATTTTCAAAACGTTTAAGTGACGTCTTAAAGACGTAATTTAAGCTCATTAATAGACAATTGCTTTTTGACAAACTATTATATTTGCACACCCTAAATAAAAAGTTAATTAAACAAAGTACGATAGTTGCAATGATAAATCTTAATTTAGTAAATCAAGTTTACTTGAATGTTCGTATTTATTTCATATTGCACTTAAAATATTGGTATAACTGCTTTGATACAAAAATAATATTATAAATTGTGTGAATGTTTTCATGGGCGCCCGCAGGATTTTTTGATATTTCAGATAAGACACTTTCACACATCGTGCAAGCTCCAAACTTAAGTATGTTCACACATATGCCAAATGAGAAGGCCTTCAAAAAAGCCCTAAAAAGCTTTTCCCCTGCCCAAACGTGAGGACAATGATGTAGTAAAATTTTCAACATTACTATCTTAAATTAAATTAAATTTATCGACAGATTTTAAATATCGTAAAAAAATATTGAAAAATTACAAAAATTATGACCATGCAAAATTTACACCCCCTCATTTTAAGGGGGGAGGGGGTCAGAAAATTTGCATGGTCATAACTTTTGTAATTTACAACATTTTTATACGAAATTTAAAATCTGTCGATAAATTCAAATACAGTTGATGATAGTTAAGTTGAAAATTTTACTACATCAGTGCCCTCAAGTTTGGTGAGTGTTTTAGGACTTTTTTTGTTCCCAGGCCTCCGCCATCCAAAATTTTAGCAAGGCCTCCACATTTAGCATAGGTATAAATATACTTAAGTTTGGAGTTTGCACAATGTGTGAAAGCGTCCTATGAAACATCAAAAAATCCTGCGGGCGCCCATGAATGTTTTTATAATATCGCTTGTAAAAAAATTAAAGCGTTGGATTGTTTTCTCAAGGTAAGAAAAGTTCTTAATTTATATTTATGGAAGTTTATTTTAATTATCATCTTTTACTCTACATGTATAACGGAGATTTTTTCATATTTTAACGGAGTCTTATACAGTTTCTATAGCAATTTCATTTTACACTTTATACTTGTTAAAAGCCCATATCTTCTTTGAGTCTCTGTCTGTTTTTATAAATCATTTTTTTAAATTTTGTGAGAACTTTTCTTTGTATTTTCTTATTTTTTAATTGTATGAACAGCGAATAGAGCACTCAATGCTCTTAAAGAACAGAGCAATAATATATTATAAAAACACTTATCTAATTTTTAGTTGTCTTCAGCACCACGTTTCACCACCAGTTGATTCTTCTGGAAGCTCCCGGATGAACCGACTGATGGTGAAACACGCTGCTGAAGACAACTGAAGATAAGTGTTTTTATTAATTCATATATACATATACATATATATATATATATATATATATATATATATATATATATATATATATATATATATATATATATATATATATATATATATATATATATATATATATATGTATACTTCTTTGGCTTCACTTTACTTCTCAAAATAAATAAAATTTATCTATTAGTTACCTCAGCATTTATCAGAATCGGTGGTTATCCAGCAACTCAATCACCACCAAAAGAAAGAAATGATGGATAATCGTAAGGCTTTATCTAAAATATTTACAATTCTTTTTTATTTGGAAATTCCTGCATTTAGTTTAAGAAAAATTTAGATTAATTATTAATCAATATTTTAATTAGTTTACTTGATTTCAAAACTTTACTTCTTTATATTATAAGGAACGCAAGGCTTTGCCATTCATGGAATGGTGAAAATAATTCAATTTTTCGCGTGATACTAAAACAACATGCAAACAAGCACAAAATTCTGTTGAAAACTAAACAGAGATCAGGAGTATAATGAATATAGTCCATTCATTCATTGCATTTGCCCCTAGGTGTATAAAACAGAAGTCAGAAAGCAGCGGGTTATATAGAATCTTTCTGTAATTTAGTTAGTTATTTAAGTTAAACAAAGTCAAGATCTTGTTAAACTCATTATCAGCCGAGTATACGCGTCTATACCCAACTTGTATGTTAGTCATTTTTGTGATATAATGTAGTAATTGCAATGGTTGAAAATTTTCTAGTAGTAGTTTAAATTTATCAACTGATTTTGCCTCGATAACATTATCTGGCAAAGTATTCCAGTTATTGACAATGCAATTGTTGAAAAATGTGTCTGACTTAGCAGTTTCTGACAATCTCGCGATGAAGTCTAATTAGATGTTGAGCTCTGGGTGCTATGCTGCAAGGCTTTATGTGCCAGTCAATTAGGTTTAAATTGTAGAGAGACTTATATTTTTTATTAAGTTCGACTCATTTTAATTTTAATTTTTTTTATTTACTTTGCCGTATAATTATAATTACAATGAGAAAATAAATAGCCAGAGGAAGAAGTAGACATATACTGTCTTATCGCCGAGCCCCGTTAACATTAACGCCGTTAGTTACAATTTTAACTAATTATTTAAAAATTAAGAATCAAACCAAAAGTTAAAAAAAAAAGAAATTAAATTAAAATACATTTCCACGCAGAATTTACAAACGCTAAACAGTATGGTAAGATATTAAAATAAAACAATACCATAAATGTTTTAATTTATTACAAAATAAAAGTCAGACGATGAAGACAAAATAAGAAAGTAGTAATGACTTTTTAGTTTAGTTCTCTACTTCTTGATCTTGTTTTAAAATAAATATTTATTTCGAAACTTTTTTCTAATAAGAAACGTTTATATTTTCAGTTGAATTTTTCTATACAGAAGTTTAAAAGAGTTTTATCTTTAATAATATTTTGAAAATTTTTTTTCCATAGAAATGGTCCGTGATATTGAATTTAAAATAAAATGAGTTTTAAATAAGATCTTGGAATAACAAATTTATCGATGGTATCCTTTCTAAATTAATTTCAGTAATTCCCGTGTTTGTGAAGTTGTTGAAAATTTTACTATGTATGCTTGTCACCTCATGTACGAGTGAGCGCTCTTTTTCTTGTCTTCGTAGGCTCAAGACCAATTTGCGTTCTACAATGTCTAAAGAGCAGTTTAATCAACTCGCAAATCATCATTCTATCATATTTGCGATTTCAATTTGAAAAATAGAACAATTGCCGCAACTCTAGATCTTTATCCTTTGCTCGATGAGTTTGTTATGCGTTCTCCTTACGTACGAATACATTTTACTTGAGAACAAAAAATTTTTACGCCAATTGAAAACGATTGTTATATCTTATTATAGATTTTCAATTCTCAAAAATAGACTTATTTACAACTGTTAGCGTTCTAATTGAATAAAGTCACAAAAAATCTTAACAAATTGAGTTTTTTAAATGTATAAAATTTATTTCAAATAGGGCACGGTGGAGTAATTCCAACCTTTATAATGATAAAGGATAATAGAGAGAAACTATAAAACTATAACCACCTCTTTGGGTTTTAGTTGTATAGTTTCTATAACATTCATGTTTTTAAATCCAAAATCATCTCAATGCAACTACCATATTTTTTTTTAAAATGATTTAAGAAAAAAAAAAGGGTAAAATAACTTTATATTTTGGGTAAAATCTCATTTATATTTTGGATGTGTTTAATATATACTTTATCTCATTTATATTTTGGATGTGTTTAATATATATTTTTATAACAACTGGCTCGGTCAAATAAACCCTAAATACGCATATATCATAATACTTCACTGAAATTCCACTCCTATAAATGGTGAAGTTTTTAACAATGAAATTTGAAGTTTTGCTTGTAACGAAACTTAAGTAACATGCTAATTATTGACCTGCAACATCATTACTTTATTTTTGAAAAGAAACTCACACCTTTTTTGGAAAAACCATCATAACTTTTTTTGGATAAACCATCATAACCGTCATAAAATGATGAAATAAAAGAAAAGGCCATGAGAAGACAGTATAACGAAAGCTTTATTTTGGATGAATGCGTTTTCAAGCTCATCAAAAAACAAAACAAAAAAACAAAACAAAAAACAAACCAAAAAAAAACTTCAACAAAGTTCAAAACATTCGCATTTTCTCGTCAAGCAAAATAGAAAGGAAACAAAGAAGCACAAGTTGATGATGCCCCTGATATTATGTCAACGGCCCAAAAGTATGTAATTTTATCGCAATGTGTGACTCCTGCGATGAGTGTTACTATTTAATCTGTTCACAGCTATCCGCAATATAGGACAATAGTTCTCACTTTTATTGCGGGTGGTACATTTCCTGCTAACTTATTACTGTTTTAATCCGCAAAATCCTTCAAGCGCGCACGCTTCAAAAACTAGAGATTAGAGGTTCCACGCCATCTCTGGTTAAGTTTCATAACATCGTTAAGAAAGGAGGCGTGAACTTCTTTTTAAATGCTCTTCCACGGTGCTCAGTGATAAGACCGTAAGGACTTATTGAGGCACCAAATATAAAATTAAAAATCCTTACCCTTACCACTATATTATAATTTTTTAAAAAATTTTCTTAATTTTTTGCATTATTCATCATTTATTGTGTTTTCAACAGTTCCTATAAATATTTTAAAGTAAAAATGCATTTTCAAACTTTTTCAAAAAGGGTTGAGATTGCCCAGATTTCGTACATGTGTTACATTTTCAAAAACTTTTTTTTTTGATTGTATTAAAACTTAATTTTTGCATTAAAAGTTTTTTTGAATCAGCAAATAAAAGAAATCCTTGAACAGTTTCATCTATTTTTACTTTTGTATAGCTTTTTTTTTAACCATTTTTAAAAGTAGGAGTTACTCCTGTTTACCTTATTTCAAAATACCAAAAGAAAACTTGTTTTAAATAAAATTTAAAATTTTGATATACATTCTACATCGGCATGTAAACACTATACGCTAAGCAATACGAACTTTTTAAGGATGAGATCTATTTTATAAAGCTGTATGCTTAAGAAATATTAACAAATATAACTTTCTATTAACACTTATCATAACCGCAAAATACAATTAAAAAACGACAACAGATTATATTTTTGGTTGGAAATATTAAAGGGTCTATGTTTAAAAATTAATTGAAAAAAAGATCTTAAGCATATTGAACTAAAACATCGTTATTTGAAAGCTTTTGACACAAGAGCTATAACGCTTTACTTTGTATCGAGGTTTGCAAAATATTTTAATAGTGTCAATGTTTGTAACTTTTAGCGGTAAATTAAGACCAAGATATTTAAATGGTTTAATTCTTAACCAGATTTTTGTTTTAAAAGATTTTTTACAAAATGATAAAGTTATTTTATATATATTTATTTTAAACTCAACTCATTCCGCATCAAAAAAAAAAAAAAAAGTTCAGAAAAGATTTCTTAATTTGTTAATAACATACACCTTTATCTTCATAACACACAGCATTTTATCTTCATAACACACAGTCCATAGAAACGGAAATAAAATGTTCATTTTTTCTCACAAAATGATCTGTTTTCGAAATTTTTGATTCACAATTTGACAACCTTAGGATTTAAAAAAAAATTAATTTAATTTAGAAATATTAACTATAAATATTAAAAAATGGTTTTTATTTTAATTAGGACACTTGGTGAAATAATAACACCGTTGAAAAAAAAAATTTTTTTTTCAAGATTCTATTTTAAATGGAATCTTTGTTTTACTTTATGAAGTAAAACAAAGTTGTAAAGTTATATTTAAAAATGAATTAATAATGCCCAAATTTTGCTTTTAAAAATATGTGGCTATGAAAATAGCCGTTTTACATATCAACTAAAAGTTAGTGTTTGTGCGGTGACTTATGGACTTTCTCATTATGCTTGGGAAGCAGAGCAGCTTGTATATTTGGCAACACACCACCATTTGCAATAGTGACACCTGCTAACAGTTTATTTAACTCTTCGTCGTTTCGAACAGCCAATTGCAAATGACGCGGGTTGATTCTGGATTTTTTGTTGTCGCGGGCAGCGTTACCAGCCAACTCTAAGATTTCAGCAGAAAGATATTCCATAACAGCAGCCAAATAAACTGGTGCACCTGACCCTATGCGGTTTGCATAATGTCCTTTGCGCAAAAATCGGTGAATACGTCCGACAGGAAACTGAAGACCAGCTCTTGAGGATCTAGTTTTGGACTTTTCCTTAGTTTTTCCTCCTTTACCACGAGACATTTAGATATTGTTTTGTTAAAAGAAACTGAACCGCCTTGAAAGACTAACGAATTACAATCGTTGGCTTAATGTTTTACAAGTTTTATTTATTAGGCTAAGTGGTTTCAAAACTTGGTATTGTTAGCGAATTTTGCAATCGACACGTATTTTCGAATTCGAATTTAAAGAATGTTTTTTTTACGTTAAAGTAAATAGTGTAAATATTTTGGAGGCCATTCATTTTTCAAATAAAAAAATTCGCGAAAATAAAGTGGTAATAAAAATCTTTTAAACGATATATATTTTTAAAATTGTTTTACCTTTTAAAAATTTTGCAGATGTTATGATTAAAATATAAAAGGGTACATAGTTTTTTTGTGCCGCCTTTTTAATAATTTCTTTTCTTGAAAGGGACGAAAAAAAAAATCCAATATTTAATACTTTACCACTTTAAGTATAACTTTTTTGATTTCAAGTAATTATTGGATTTTAAGTAGTCATTATTTTGATTTCAAGGCTTTTGATATTGTTTATTATTTAATATACTTTATTCATTTCAATATATTATTTAATATTTATTACTCTGTGTTCTAATCAATTTTAAAATGTTTGGATAGAATAAAAAATAACTTAATAAAGGTAATATTACTATAAACAATAACTTCAATATTTTTGTACTCTTTCAATATAACTTACTTAATAATTATTCAAATTTTACAAATTTTTGTATAAAAATAACTCAAAAAGTGTGAAAAACTAGTACTTTTAGCAATCATATAAAATAATCTAACAATCTATAAGGTTCGCACATTTAATAAAATAACAATCTAACAATCTATAAGGTTAACACATTTTATAAAATAACAATCTAACAATCTATAAGGTTCACACATTTAATTAAAATGTTCATTTACTATACAATTTTTTTTTTTGTATCAAAAGCAGTTATACCAATAATTTATGTGCAATATGAAATAAATAATGAACGTTTAAATAAGAACGTTTAACAATTTAAAAGAATGTTTTAATATTTGAAAACGCATTTAAATTATGGGATTGCATTCAGCAACTGCAAAACCAATATCAAAAGCTATTTTATGGCAGTCAAAAGTGTATATTTGGTCTTTATTATTTATTAATAATGCTAAAATGATCTTCAAATTAACTAAATAACTAATATCTAAATAATGACGTAATGACTAAAGATAATTATTCTAAATTATACTAAAGATAATTCGGTTCAAACATTACATATCATAAAATATTATTTGTTTGTGTTGCTCGTCGACAGAGGCGTCGAAGAGTTTAACCGTTGAGTGTAGTCGTTGAGTGTAGTCGTTGAGTGTAGTCCTTCAGTGTAGTCGTTGAGTTTAGTCCTTAAGTGTAGTCGTTGAGTGTAGTCCTTGAGTTTAGTCCTTGAGTGTAGTTTTCTTGCAGCAATCACAAAAATGTTATTTTTCTCATTAAAAAATAAAACTCTTATTTTTACAATTTTTAGCTAAAATTTATATCGGATAACCACCCTCCAAAATTTATATTAGAAAACCACCCTCCAAAGTTTTCATTAAAAAACCGCCTAAACATATTAACAATTCTAGAGTTTTCCACAACAGAATTACACTTTTTCTTGACCCTTACCACTCATACAAACAGAAACCGAGGCATTTAAGAAGGATTTTAGAAGTAAGTTCTTGAACACTTCAGGGGTTTATTTCCACAGTTTTGTTTTTTCAATTTGTTCAAATGAGTTGAACTTAATTCGAACATCCTGTGAATAAAAATATAAATTATAGTAATTTAGCAACTTATAATTAGAGGTTATGCTATACATCTTTAAATTGTAAATTGCTAATAACTTAATAATTATTATATAATAAGTTATTAGCAATTTACAATTAGCAGATAACCGACGTTTGGGGGCGTTTAAAAATATGCACACAAGAGACAAAATAATTTCAATACTTTTTTTGTTGAGGAAAAATCTTATTTATTAAGAGAAATATAAAGTTATAGGTCTTTTAGTTTTTTTTTAATATTGAATTAGCTATTTAAAAATTTAGTATTTTTTCACTTAAAAAATTTAGTATTTTTTCACTTAAAACAGTTAGTCTTTTTTCACTTAAAAAAGTCAGTTTAAATCAATATTAAATGTTGTTACCGTTTCTTTATAAAACTTAAAGTAAAATTTTAGTTCAACAAGAAAGTGCTCAAGAGATTATTGTTTAAAAATTATTAATGAATATTAATTTTGTTAAGAATAGTAAAAAAAAAATTGATTCACTTGTTGCTCTCAGGTTTTTGGCTTGGGTGAAAGGGCAATATATTTGGAGCTTTTTTATTCATAATCTCCAACCATTGCAATTTTTCTAAGACATCCTTATTCGGCGTAAGTACAAACATATAAATGTTTGGAGATTGCTCACGAAGTCGATGTCAGAAAGTTAGCTATCTCTCATTCCAAATATGAAGGATCCGTAACATGTTATATAATAAATTAAATTTATTATATAACATAATATTATTGCCATGCTTAAAGAAGTACACGGCAGTTTAAGCAATACACGACAATAAATAATACGCCTTTATATAAATAATGCAAACAACATAAATTAATAAAACTCAAAATATTGTTCTTTTTTTTTTCTTTCAGTCCCATTTTATAGTTTTTTATTTTCGAATTTATTACAAACATTTTTTTTATCTTTATCTTTACTTTTAGTTGATTTTTCAATGTTTATTTTCAATTTTTTACTTATAATATTTGATATTTTTCTTGTTTTCAAGTGTTTTTTTTAATCTTCTAATCTTAATAATTTACTTTATCTGCCTCGTTTATCTCGTCTTTTTATTTATTTTCCCTTTTTATTTATCTTTCGTCTTTTATTCCTTTTTTACTTTTGAATATAAAGTAAAACATTTGGGATAAGTGAATTATCTTTATATACTTTATTTGAATGTAAAAAAAGCATAACATGTTATTTTTATAACATAAAAAAAATAATAATTGCTGATTAGCATGATTTTTTAAATATTTTAACTTTTTAAGAAATCTCACAAATAAACTGGGGTATAGATAAGTTCAACAAATTTATTAAATTATTTGTAAATTAATCAAAATTTAATTGTTTTTTTTGCCCAAATGTAAAGATAAAGTATACCGCAAACAGATAGATACCGCAAACAGATAATATTTGTATTATAAGTATTTAAGTTATTGTAAAAGTTATTTGATTATTGCAAAATAACTAAATTTTATTGTATAAATAATACCATTTGTAAATACTGAGGATAAAATATTAAAAATAAAAGGTAACATAATGTGACCAGAAAATTTTTATCATCATTTAAAATATTATTAGTTAGTTTACTGTTTCATATTTACAAATAAACAACGTTTAATGTATTAAATAGTCTCGAAAAAAGAACATATTTTGCTTCTAATAAAATAAAATCGAAAAGTGAAAAATTCGAAAATAATTATAATTTTGAGACCACTTTTACGTATAAATGAAAGAAGTAAAAATTGTAGTTAATTAACGATTTTCACCAGTCGATCAAACCAGTTGTTTCTGCATTCTAATTTCTTTTGTTAAGAAAAACTATAATGTCACGTGGCAAAGGAGGAAAAGCTAAAGGAAAATCTGTAACAAGATCATCAAGAGCTGGACTCCAGTTTCCCGTTGGACGTATTCATCGATTCTTGCGCAAAGGACATTATGCTAACCGTATTGGATCAGGAGCACCAGTTTACTTAGCTGCTGTGATGGAGTATCTTTCTGCTGAGATCTTGGAATTAGCTGGTAACGCTGCTCGCGACAACAAGAAATCCAGAATTAACCCACGTCATTTACAACTGGCTGTCCGAAACGATGAAGAATTAAATAAATTGTTAGCAGGTGTAACTATTGCAAATGGTGGCGTGCTGCCAAATATACAAGCCGCTCTGCTTCCTAAACATAACGAGAAAGTCCATAAGTCACCGCACAAACACTAACTTTTGGTTGGTACATAAAACGGCTATTTTCATAGCCACATATTTTTAAAAGCAAAGTTTGGACATAATCAACTCATTTTTAAATGTAACTTTACATTTACTGTAAAGTAAAACAGAAATTTTGTTAAGACATTTAAAATCGTGCAACTGTAGCTAACTTTAGCTAATAGTTCAGAAAAGTTTAGCTAACAACGGTGTTGTTAACTTTTCAGTATGTGTTCTATTCAAAAATCCAAAAATTGTCACATTTTTTAAAATCGTACAACTATAGCTAACTTTAGCTAATATTTCAGAAAAGTTTAGCTAACAACGGTGTTGTTAACTTTTCAGTATGTGTTCTATTTAAAAATCCAAAAATTGTCACACATTTTTTAAAATTAACTTTTGGATAAACGTAAATATTTGGCATGAAATTTTATCAATAAAATATTATGCATTTAAAGCTATAATCAATTTAAATTTGGTCTTCCAAAATTAAATAAAATTACCAAAAAATATAAATTTAGAAATTTAAATCATAGGCAATTTTGATTATACTTTTTTTTTTCAAAAATTTATACATAAGAACTCAATGTTAAAAACTTTTAACTACAAAATAGAACATCCGGAGACAAAAATGTGTAATATACAAGAAAATAAAACCCTAGAAATTGAAGTGTGCGAAGAATAAAGGAAGAGGGAATTTATAACCGGAAATATGTTAAATGTAATGAAGACTCCGTTGTTTGAGCTATTTCTATGCGCAGCGGTCTTATTTGTCAAGGTTTTTGTTACCGACAGCAATGGCCGGAGAGGGCCACTGCTGTCAAGGAGTCTACTTTATTGCTATTAGAGTCTGTCAATTAAAAAAGTTGTTATTTACGATCGGTGAAAATGAAAACGCATAAAAAGTACTAAAAAAAATACAAAAATATATTTATTTAAAAACTATGGTCAAGTATACTCACAGGGATACAAGAGCTCTAACCACCATAAACACCAAAAAAAAGTTTAGTATCAAAAAAGCTTAATCTCTGATCTTAACGGTTCTTTTTAATATGTCCTTACGGTCTTCTTTGAGTTTCCGTATCCTTAATTTTTTTTTTATATATTCTTTTGCATTTTTTATGTTCTATTTTATATATATTGTATAAAGATAAACAATAAATCCAAATAATGAACAAAAAATTAAAAAAATGTAATGACATTCTGAGTGTTGATATCAATTTAATAAAAAAGAAAAATTATATAGATAAAAAAGAAAAATTCAAACCAACAGCTACCTTACTAGAACAGGTGCCTTACTAGAACAGGTACCTTACTAGAACAGGTGCCTTACTAGAACAGGTGCGCCTTGCTTGACCTAACTCCAACTTTAGAATGAGACCACCGAATAAGAGCCGACATTATTAAACAGACTAAAATAAGCTGCAAGCTTGCAACCATTTATTTTAAAATTGAGCAAAATACTCTTTGTATTACAATACAAGACTGAGTTAACAAACAATCTGCTATAAACGCTACAGTAGAATTTAGCACAGAGAGATCTAGTCCGCCCTTATTTCACAGCTACATTAAAATATTGCCAAACAAGTTTAAAATTTTTTTTTGTATATATTCTACTTAGCTGAATTATATTTAACTCAAGCTCAACAAATTATTACATTCATTGCTTGATGTCACTTCGTTTATATAAGTATAAGTGCATTAATATAAGTATTAGAAAAAAATCACGCTGATTAGAGCCTGGGAACAAAAATGCCCCCAAAAATATACCGCTAGCCCTTATAAGAGAGCGATGAGTTAATAAAATGTTTTAATTTACCATCTTACCAAATTATACATCATACCAAATTTAAATTTTTCTTTTAGTGTTTGAAAGCAATAACTATGCAAAAAAAATTTTCTCCCATTAAAAATAGGAAAGAAACAGGAATGCTCCTTTAGTCTCCTTAGTTTCCTCACCCTATAGTGGTGATAACACTGACCAATAAACAAATTTTTTAGTCCAGAAGAGAGATCCGTTCTGTAATTTATCAAACAGAATACTAAGATAAATTCTCTGCCTTGTTATCTAACTTCAACATACTCCTTAGCATTAGAACAAAAAAGTTTACCCTGATAAATTTAATGAAGTTGGTTATGGATTGATGATATTCCATAAACAGATATTTCAATAAGCTGTGCTTAGTCCCAGCATGCTTCAAATGCACACACATGCTTGGGAACTGTTTGTGATTACAGATGGGTCACCACTAGGTACTCTGAACAGTCAAGAGAAAGTTGAAATAAATAAATTACACTCAAACCTTTTTTTGTGCGGTAGATAGGGACCGCATAAAAGAAAACGCATAAAAAAAATAATGAGGTATGTACATACATATTACACATTTTAATCGTTGATATTGAAATTATTGCGCGTTCAAAATTTAAATTATATGAGATCGCACAAAAAAAATTGCATAAAACAAAACTCACAAATAAAGTATCGCATGAAAAAGGACCACATAAAAAGAGATTTGAGTGTATAAATTAGAAAAAAGTTATAAGACAAAACAGATATCATTGCAAATAAATACACATGATATTTACTGCAGACTGATGACAAGAACACATCCAATGACTAACAGTAAAAAAAGTCTTTTGCAATGTAGAAAATGTGTAAAACTCGGACATACCACTAGATAGCGTTAAGTTGATGTGTATATGAACAGCCGTGAGCGCAGTGGTAACGCACGTGTTTCAAAAAAGATCCGTGGTTCAAACCCCACCTCTGGGCAAGTTTTGTGACAGCGGTTAAAAAGGAGGCGTGAACTTCCAATTAAATGCTCATCCGCGTTGCTCTGTAATAAGACCGTAAGAACTTCTTGGAGTGCCTAAATAAAATTAAAAAAAAAAAAAAAAATAAGAATGTGGTTCTGATTCTGGCAGTGGTTGTCTATTCATAAATAACAATACTTTTGTTGTATAAAAGAAAAGAAAAATATTTACAGAGAATAAGAAAATTTTACTAAACATGCAGATCTTATCTTAGCTCATATGTTTAGTTTTAGTTTCCCGTTCTCTTCTTGGCAAAATACATTATAAATACAAAAAAGTTGACAGAATATGTCCGCGGTGTTTCTACGGATATAATTATTATATTTTAAAGTGATAATATTTCTTATGTTCCTGATTATTAACCTGATCACTGTTTCAATTAAGAAGATCGATTTATTGGAGAAAAACCTTGTTGGGGTGTTATGAAGTTATATAAATGTTTAAA